>NW_027665591.1:0-186652 GCF_963924005.1 Protomyctophum bolini
GCTCTTGCCACAATGCTCAAAGTGGCTAGCTTTCATCCCAACACAGTTTATAGGGCCATACGGTACATAGTTTTCAAGTTACAGACTAAGCTAAGCAAAAGTGAACCAGGCCTTTTTACTGTGAAATGGCACTTTGGGACTGTGAAAGTGACATTTTGGCCCTGTTGTCCCAAACTGCCCCAGCACTTCCACATTGCTCAAAGTGGCTAGCTTTCATCCCAACACAGTTTATAGGGCCATACGGTACATAGTTTTCAAGTTACAGACTAAGCTAAGCAAAAGTGAACCAGGCCTTTTTACTGTGAAAACGGCACTTTGGGACTGTGAAAGTGACATTTTGGCCCTGTTGTCCCAAACTGCCCAGCACTTCCCACATTGCTCAAAGTGGCTAGCTTTCATCCCAACACAGTTTATAGGGCCATACGGTACATAGTTTTCAAGTTACAGACTAAGCTAAGCAAAAGTGAACCAGGCCTTTTTACTGTGAAAACGGCACTTTGGGACTGTGAAAGTGACATTTTGGCCCTGTTGTCCCAAACTGCCCCAGCACTTCCCACATTGCTCAAAGTGGCTAGCTTTCATCCCAACACAGTTTATAGGGCCATACGGTACATAGTTTTCAAGTTACAGACTAAGCTAAGCAAAATGAATCATTCTTTTTTACTGTGAAAACGGCACTTTGGGACTGTGAAAGTGACATTTTGGCCCTGTTGTCCCAAACTGCCCAGCACTTCCCACATTGCTCAAAGTGGCTAGCTTTCATCCCAACACAGTTTATAGGGCCATACGGTACATAGTTTTCAAGTTACAGACTAAGCTAAGCAAAAGTGAACCAGGCCTTTTTACTGTGAAAACGGCACTTTGGGACTGTGAAAGTGACATTTTGGCCCTGTTGTCCCAAACTGCCCCAGCACTTCCCACATTGCTCAAAGTGGCTAGCTTTCATCCCAACACAGTTTATAGGGCCATACGGTACATAGTTTTCAAGTTACAGACTAAGCTAAGCAAAAGTGAACCAGGCCTTTTTACTGTGAAAACGGCACTTTGGGACTGTGAAAGTGACATTTTGGCCCTGTTGTCCCAAACTGCCCCAGCACTTCCCACATTGCTCAAAGTGGCTAGCTTTCATCCCAACACAGTTTATAGGGCCATACGGTACATAGTTTTCAAGTTACAGACTAAGCTAAGCAAAAGTGAACCAGGCCTTTTTACTGTGAAAACGGCACTTTGGGACTGTGAAAGTGACATTTTGGCCCTGTTGTCCCAAACTGCCCCAGCACTTCCCACATTGCTCAAAGTGGCTAGCTTTCATCCCAACACAGTTTATAGGGCCATACGGTACATAGTTTTCAAGTTACAGACTAAGCTAAGCAAAATGAATCTTTTTTTTTTTACTGTGAAAATGGCACTTTGGGACTGTGAAAGTGACATTTTGGCCCTGTTGTCCCAAACTGCCCCAGCACTTCCCACATTGCTCAAAGTGGCTAGCTTTCATCCCAACACAGTTTATAGGGCCATACGGTACATAGTTTTCAAGTTACAGACTAAGCTAAGCAAAAGTGAACCAGGCCTTTTTACTGTGAAAACGGCACTTTGGGACTGTGAAAGTGACATTTTGGCCCTGTTGTCCCAAACTGCCCCAGCACTTCCCACATTGCTCAAAGTGGCTAGCTTTCATCCCAACACAGTTTATAGGGCCATACGGTACATAGTTTTCAAGTTACAGACTAAGCTAAGCAAAAGTGAACCAGGCCTTTTTACTGTGAAAATGGCACTTTGGGACTGTGAAAGTGACATTTTGGCCCCGTTCATTCCCTGTTGTCCCAAACTGCCCCAGCTCTTGCCACAATGCTCAACGTGGCTAGCTTTCATCCCAACACAGTTTATAGGGCCATACGGTACATAGTTTTCAAGTTACAGACTAAGCTAAGCAAAAGTGAACCAGGCCTTTTTACTGTGAAAATGGCACTTTGGGACTGTGAAAGTGACATTTTGGCCCTGTTGTCCCAAACTGCCCCAGCACTTCCCACATTGCTCAAAGTGGCTAGCTTTCATCCCAACACAGTTTATAGGGCCATACGGTACATAGTTTTCAAGTTACAGACTAAGCTAAGCAAAAGTGAACCAGGCCTTTTTACTGTGAAAATGGCACTTTGGGACTGTGAAAGTGACATTTTGGCCCTGTTGTCCCAAACTGCCCCAGCACTTCCCACATTGCTCAAAGTGGCTAGCTTTCATCCCAACACAGTTTATAGGGCCATACGGTACATAGTTTTCAAGTTACAGACTAAGCTAAGCAAAAGTGAACCAGGCCTTTTACTGTGAAAACGGCACTTTGGGACTGTGAAAGTGACATTTTGGCCCTGTTGTCCCAAACTGCCCCAGCACTTCCCACATTGCTCAAAGTGGCTAGCTTTCATCCCAACACAGTTTATAGGGCCATACGGTACATAGTTTTCAAGTTACAGACTAAGCTAAGCAAAAGTGAACCAGGCCTTTTTACTGTGAAAACGGCACTTTGGGACTGTGAAAGTGACATTTTGGCCCTGTTGTCCCAAACTGCCCCAGCACTTCCCACATTGCTCAAAGTGGCTAGCTTTCATCCCAACACAGTTTATAGGGCCATACGGTACATAGTTTTCAAGTTACAGACTAAGCTAAGCAAAATGAATCTTTTTTTTTTACTGTGAAAATGGCACTTTGGGACTGTGAAAGTGACATTTTGGCCCTGTTGTCCCAAACTGCCCCAGCACTTCCCACATTGCTCAAAGTGGCTAGCTTTCATCCCAACACAGTTTATAGGGCCATACGGTACATAGTTTTCAAGTTACAGACTAAGCTAAGCAAAAGTGAACCAGGCCTTTTTACTGTGAAAACGGCACTTTGGGACTGTGAAAGTGACATTTTGGCCCTGTTGTCCCAAACTGCCCCAGCACTTCCCACATTGCTCAAAGTGGCTAGCTTTCATCCCAACACAGTTTATAGGGCCATACGGTACATAGTTTTCAAGTTACAGACTAAGCTAAGCAAAAGTGAACCAGGCCTTTTTACTGTGAAAACGGCACTTTGGGACTGTGAAAGTGACATTTTGGCCCTGTTGTCCCAAACTGCCCCAGCACTTCCCACATTGCTCAAAGTGGCTAGCTTTCATCCCAACACAGTTTATAGGGCCATACGGTACATAGTTTTCAAGTTACAGACTAAGCTAAGCAAAAGTGAACCAGGCCTTTTTACTGTGAAAACGGCACTTTGGGACTGTGAAAGTGACATTTTGGCCCTGTTGTCCCAAACTGCCCCAGCACTTCCCACATTGCTCAAAGTGGCTAGCTTTCATCCCAACACAGTTTATAGGGCCATACGGTACATAGTTTTCAAGTTACAGACTAAGCTAAGCAAAATGAATCTTTTTTTTTTTACTGTGAAAATGGCACTTTGGGACTGTGAAAGTGACATTTTGGCCCTGTTGTCCCAAACTGCCCAGCACTTCCCACATTGCTCAAAGTGGCTAGCTTTCATCCCAACACAGTTTATAGGGCCATACGGTACATAGTTTTCAAGTTACAGACTAAGCTAAGCAAAAGTGAACCAGGCCTTTTTACTGTGAAAACGGCACTTTGGGACTGTGAAAGTGACATTTTGGCCCTGTTGTCCCAAACTGCCCCAGCACTTCCCACATTGCTCAAAGTGGCTAGCTTTCATCCCAACACAGTTTATAGGGCCATACGGTACATAGTTTTCAAGTTACAGACTAAGCTAAGCAAAAGTGAACCAGGCCTTTTTACTGTGAAAATGGCACTTTGGGACTGTGAAAGTGACATTTTGGCCCGTTCATTCCCTGTTGTCCCAAACTGCCCCAGCTCTTGCCACAATGCTCAACGTGGCTAGCTTTCATCCCAACACAGTTTATAGGGCCATACGGTACATAGTTTTCAAGTTACAGACTAAGCTAAGCAAAAGTGAACCAGGCCTTTTTACTGTGAAAATGGCACTTTGGGACTGTGAAAGTGACATTTTGGCCCTGTTGTCCCAAACTGCCCCAGCACTTCCCACATTGCTCAAAGTGGCTAGCTTTCATCCCAACACAGTTTATAGGGCCATACGGTACATAGTTTTCAAGTTACAGACTAAGCTAAGCAAAAGTGAACCAGGCCTTTTTACTGTGAAAATGGCACTTTGGGACTGTGAAAGTGACATTTTGGCCCTGTTGTCCCAAACTGCCCCAGCACTTCCCACATTGCTCAAAGTGGCTAGCTTTCATCCCAACACAGTTTATAGGGCCATACGGTACATAGTTTTCAAGTTACAGACTAAGCTAAGCAAAATGAATCTTTTTTTTTTTACTGTGAAAATGGCACTTTGGGACTGTGAAAGTGACATTTTGGCCCTGTTGTCCCAAACTGCCCCAGCACTTCCCACATTGCTCAAAGTGGCTAGCTTTCATCCCAACACAGTTTATAGGGCCATTCGGTACATAGTTTTCAAGTTACAGACTAAGCTAAGCAAAAGTGAACCAGGCCTTTTTACTGTGAAAATGGCACTTTGGGACTGTGAAAGTGACATTTTGGCCCTGTTGTCCCAAACTGCCCCAGCACTTCCCACATTGCTCAAAGTGGCTAGCTTTCATCCCAACACAGTTTATAGGGCCATACGGTACATAGTTTTCAAGTTACAGACTAAGCTAAGCAAAAGTGAACCAGGCCTTTTTACTGTGAAAACGGCACTTTGGGACTGTGAAAGTGACATTTTGCCCTGTTGTCCCAAACTGCCCCAGCACTTCCCACATTGCTCAAAGTGGCTAGCTTTCATCCCAACACAGTTTATAGGGCCATACGGTACATAGTTTTCAAGTTACAGACTAAGCTAAGCAAAAGTGAACCAGGCCTTTTTACTGTGAAAATGGCACTTTGGGACTGTGAAAGTGACATTTTGGCCCCGTTCATTCCCTGTTGTCCCAAACTGCCCCAGCTCTTGCCACAATGCTCAACGTGGCTAGCTTTCATCCCAACACAGTTTATAGGGCCATACGGTACATAGTTTTCAAGTTACAGACTAAGCTAAGCAAAAGTGAACCAGGCCTTTTTACTGTGAAAATGGCACTTTGGGACTGTGAAAGTGACATTTTGGCCCTGTTGTCCCAAACTGCCCCAGCACTTCCCACATTGCTCAAAGTGGCTAGCTTTCATCCCAACACAGTTTATAGGGCCATACGGTACATAGTTTTCAAGTTACAGACTAAGCTAAGCAAAAGTGAACCAGGCCTTTTTACTGTGAAAATGGCACTTTGGGACTGTGAAAGTGACATTTTGGCCCTGTTGTCCCAAACTGCCCCAGCACTTCCCACATTGCTCAAAGTGGCTAGCTTTCATCCCAACACAGTTTATAGGGCCATACGGTACATAGTTTTCAAGTTACAGACTAAGCTAAGCAAAATGAATCTTTTTTTTTTTACTGTGAAAATGGCACTTTGGGACTGTGAAAGTGACATTTTGGCCCTGTTGTCCCAAACTGCCCCAGCACTTCCCACATTGCTCAAAGTGGCTAGCTTTCATCCCAACACAGTTTATAGGGCCATTCGGTACATAGTTTTCAAGTTACAGACTAAGCTAAGCAAAAGTGAACCAGGCCTTTTTACTGTGAAAATGGCACTTTGGGACTGTGAAAGTGACATTTTGGCCCTGTTGTCCCAAACTGCCCCAGCACTTCCCACATTGCTCAAAGTGGCTAGCTTTCATCCCAACACAGTTTATAGGGCCATACGGTACATAGTTTTCAAGTTACAGACTAAGCTAAGCAAAAGTGAACCAGGCCTTTTTACTGTGAAAATGGCACTTTGGGACTGTGAAAGTGACATTTTGGCCCTGTTGTCCCAAACTGCCCCAGCACTTCCCACATTGCTCAAAGTGGCTAGCTTTCATCCCAACACAGTTTATAGGGCCATACGGTACATAGTTTTCAAGTTACAGACTAAGCTAAGCAAAATGAATCTTTTTTTTTTTACTGTGAAAATGGCACTTTGGGACTGTGAAAGTGACATTTTGGCCCTGTTGTCCCAAACTGCCCCAGCACTTCCCACATTGCTCAAAGTGGCTAGCTTTCATCCCAACACAGTTTATAGGGCCATACGGTACATAGTTTTCAAGTTACAGACTAAGCTAAGCAAAAGTGAACCAGGCCTTTTTACTGTGAAAACGGCACTTTGGGACTGTGAAAGTGACATTTTGGCCCTGTTGTCCCAAACTGCCCCAGCACTTCCCACATTGCTCAAAGTGGCTAGCTTTCATCCCAACACAGTTTATAGGGCCATACGGTACATAGTTTTCAAGTTACAGACTAAGCTAAGCAAAATGAATCTTTTTTTTTTTACTGTGAAAATGGCACTTTGGGACTGTGAAAGTGACATTTTGGCCCTGTTGTCCCAAACTGCCCCAGCACTTCCCACATTGCTCAAAGTGGCTAGCTTTCATCCCAACACAGTTTATAGGGCCATACGGTACATAGTTTTCAAGTTACAGACTAAGCTAAGCAAAAGTGAACCAGGCCTTTTTACTGTGAAAATGGCACTTTGGGACTGTGAAAGTGACATTTTGGCCCCGTTCATTCCCTGTTGTCCCAAACTGCCCCAGCTCTTGCCACAATGCTCAAAGTGGCTAGCTTTCATCCCAACACAGTTTATAGGGCCATACAGTACATAGTTTTCAAGTTACAGACTAAGCTAAGCAAAAGTGAACCAGGCCTTTTTACTGTGAAAATGGCACTTTGGGACTGTGAAAGTGACATTTTGGCCCTGTTGTCCCAAACTGCCCCAGCACTTCCCACATTGCTCAAAGTGGCTAGCTTTCATCCCAACACAGTTTATAGGGCCATACGGTACATAGTTTTCAAGTTACAGACTAAGCTAAGCAAAAGTGAACCAGGCCTTTTTACTGTGAAAACGGCACTTTGGGACTGTGAAAGTGACATTTTGGCCCTGTTGTCCCAAACTGCCCCAGCACTTCCCACATTGCTCAAAGTGGCTAGCTTTCATCCCAACACAGTTTATAGGGCCATACGGTACATAGTTTTCAAGTTACAGACTAAGCTAAGCAAAAGTGAACCAGGCCTTTTTACTGTGAAAACGGCACTTTGGGACTGTGAAAGTGACATTTTGGCCCTGTTGTCCCAAACTGCCCCAGCACTTCCCACATTGCTCAAAGTGGCTAGCTTTCATCCCAACACAGTTTATAGGGCCATACGGTACATAGTTTTCAAGTTACAGACTAAGCTAAGCAAAAGTGAACCAGGCCTTTTTACTGTGAAAACGGCACTTTGGGACTGTGAAAGTGACATTTTGGCCCTGTTGTCCCAAACTGCCCCAGCACTTCCCACATTGCTCAAAGTGGCTAGCTTTCATCCCAACACAGTTTATAGGGCCATACGGTACATAGTTTTCAAGTTACAGACTAAGCTAAGCAAAAGTGAACCAGGCCTTTTTACTGTGAAAACGGCACTTTGGGACTGTGAAAGTGACATTTTGGCCCTGTTGTCCCAAACTGCCCCAGCACTTCCCACATTGCTCAAAGTGGCTAGCTTTCATCCCAACACAGTTTATAGGGCCATACGGTACATAGTTTTCAAGTTACAGACTAAGCTAAGCAAAAGTGAACCAGGCCTTTTTACTGTGAAAACGGCACTTTGGGACTGTGAAAGTGACATTTTGGCCCTGTTGTCCCAAACTGCCCCAGCACTTCCCACATTGCTCAAAGTGGCTAGCTTTCATCCCAACACAGTTTATAGGGCCATACGGTACATAGTTTTCAAGTTACAGACTAAGCTAAGCAAAAGTGAACCAGGCCTTTTTACTGTGAAAACGGCACTTTGGGACTGTGAAAGTGACATTTTGGCCCTGTTGTCCCAAACTGCCCCAGCACTTCCCACATTGCTCAAAGTGGCTAGCTTTCATCCCAACACAGTTTATAGGGCCATACGGTACATAGTTTTCAAGTTACAGACTAAGCTAAGCAAAATGAATCTTTTTTTTTTTACTGTGAAAATGGCACTTTGGGACTGTGAAAGTGACATTTTGGCCCTGTTGTCCCAAACTGCCCCAGCACTTCCCACATTGCTCAAAGTGGCTAGCTTTCATCCCAACACAGTTTATAGGGCCATACGGTACATAGTTTTCAAGTTACAGACTAAGCTAAGCAAAAGTGAACCAGGCCTTTTTACTGTGAAAACGGCACTTTGGGACTGTGAAAGTGACATTTTGGCCCTGTTGTCCCAAACTGCCCCAGCACTTCCCACATTGCTCAAAGTGGCTAGCTTTCATCCCAACACAGTTTATAGGGCCATACGGTACATAGTTTTCAAGTTACAGACTAAGCTAAGCAAAAGTGAACCAGGCCTTTTTACTGTGAAAATGGCACTTTGGGACTGTGAAAGTGACATTTTGGCCCTGTTGTCCCAAACTGCCCCAGCACTTCCCACATTGCTCAAAGTGGCTAGCTTTCATCCCAACACAGTTTATAGGGCCATACGGTACATAGTTTTCAAGTTACAGACTAAGCTAAGCAAAATGAATCTTTTTTTTTTTACTGTGAAAATGGCACTTTGGGACTGTGAAAGTGACATTTTGGCCCTGTTGTCCCAAACTGCCCCAGCACTTCCCACATTGCTCAAAGTGGCTAGCTTTCATCCCAACACAGTTTATAGGGCCATACGGTACATAGTTTTCAAGTTACAGACTAAGCTAAGCAAAAGTGAACCAGGCCTTTTTACTGTGAAAATGGCACTTTGGGACTGTGAAAGTGACATTTTGGCCCTGTTGTCCCAAACTGCCCCAGCACTTCCCACATTGCTCAAAGTGGCTAGCTTTCATCCCAACACAGTTTATAGGGCCATACGGTACATAGTTTTCAAGTTACAGACTAAGCTAAGCAAAAGTGAACCAGGCCTTTTTACTGTGAAAATGGCACTTTGGGACTGTGAAAGTGACATTTTGGCCCCGTTCATTCCTGTTGTCCCAAACTGCCCCAGCTCTTGCCACAATGCTCAAAGTGGCTAGCTTTCATCCCAACACAGTTTATAGGGCCATACGGTACATAGTTTTCAAGTTACAGACTAAGCTAAGCAAAAGTGAACCAGGCCTTTTTACTGTGAAAATGGCACTTTGGGACTGTGAAAGTGACATTTTGGCCCTGTTGTCCCAAACTGCCCCAGCACTTCCCACATTGCTCAAAGTGGCTAGCTTTCATCCCAACACAGTTTATAGGGCCATACGGTACATAGTTTTCAAGTTACAGACTAAGCTAAGCAAAATGAATCTTTTTTTTTTTACTGTGAAAATGGCACTTTGGGACTGTGAAAGTGACATTTTGGCCCCTGTTGTCCCAAACTGCCCCAGCACTTCCCACATTGCTCAAAGTGGCTAGCTTTCATCCCAACACAGTTTATAGGGCCATACGGTACATAGTTTTCAAGTTACAGACTAAGCTAAGCAAAAGTGAACCAGGCCTTTTTACTGTGAAAACGGCACTTTGGGACTGTGAAAGTGACATTTTGGCCCTGTTGTCCCAAACTGCCCCAGCACTTCCCACATTGCTCAAAGTGGCTAGCTTTCATCCCAACACAGTTTATAGGGCCATACGGTACATAGTTTTCAAGTTACAGACTAAGCTAAGCAAAAGTGAACCAGGCCTTTTTACTGTGAAAATGGCACTTTGGGACTGTGAAAGTGACATTTTGGCCCTGTTGTCCCAAACTGCCCCAGCACTTCCCACATTGCTCAAAGTGGCTAGCTTTCATCCCAACACAGTTTATAGGGCCATACGGTACATAGTTTTCAAGTTACAGACTAAGCTAAGCAAAAGTGAACCAGGCCTTTTTACTGTGAAAATGGCACTTTGGGACTGTGAAAGTGACATTTTGGCCCCGTTCATTCCCTGTTGTCCCAAACTGCCCCAGCTCTTGCCACAATGCTCAAAGTGGCTAGCTTTCATCCCAACACAGTTTATAGGGCCATACGGTACATAGTTTTCAAGTTACAGACTAAGCTAAGCAAAAGTGAACCAGGCCTTTTTACTGTGAAAATGGCACTTTGGGACTGTGAAAGTGACATTTTGGCCCTGTTGTCCCAAACTGCCCCAGCACTTCCCACATTGCTCAAAGTGGCTAGCTTTCATCCCAACACAGTTTATAGGGCCATACGGTACATAGTTTTCAAGTTACAGACTAAGCTAAGCAAAAGTGAACCAGGCCTTTTTACTGTGAAAACGGCACTTTGGGACTGTGAAAGTGACATTTTGGCCCTGTTGTCCCAAACTGCCCCAGCACTTCCCACATTGCTCAAAGTGGCTAGCTTTCATCCCAACACAGTTTATAGGGCCATACGGTACATAGTTTTCAAGTTACAGACTAAGCTAAGCAAAAGTGAACCAGGCCTTTTTACTGTGAAAACGGCACTTTGGGACTGTGAAAGTGACATTTTGGCCTGTTGTCCCAAACTGCCCCAGCACTTCCCACATTGCTCAAAGTGGCTAGCTTTCATCCCAACACAGTTTATAGGGCCATACGGTACATAGTTTTCAAGTTACAGACTAAGCTAAGCAAAAGTGAACCAGGCCTTTTTACTGTGAAAATGGCACTTTGGGACTGTGAAAGTGACATTTTGGCCCCGTTCATTCCCTGTTGTCCCAAACTGCCCCAGCTCTTGCCACAATGCTCAACGTGGCTAGCTTTCATCCCAACACAGTTTATAGGGCCATACGGTACATAGTTTTCAAGTTACAGACTAAGCTAAGCAAAAGTGAACCAGGCCTTTTTACTGTGAAAATGGCACTTTGGGACTGTGAAAGTGACATTCCCTGTTGTCCCAAACTGAAACTGCCCCAGCACTTCCCACATTGCTCAAAGTGGCTAGCTTTCATCCCAACACAGTTTATAGGGCCCTACGGTACATAGTTTTCAAGTTACAGACTAAGCTAAGCAAAAGTGAACCAGGCCTTTTTACTGTGAAAATGGCACTTTGGGACTGTGAAAGTGACATTTTGGCCCTGTTGTCCCAAACTGCCCCAGCACTTCCCACATTGCTCAAAGTGGCTAGCTTTCATCCCAACACAGTTTATAGGGCCATACGGTACATAGTTTTCAAGTTACAGACTAAGCTAAGCAAAATGAATCTTTTTTTTTTTACTGTGAAAATGGCCTTTGGGACTGTGAAAGTGACATTTTGGCCCTGTTGTCCCATACTGCCCCAAGCACTTCCCACATTGCTCAAAGTGGCTAGCTTTTCATCCCAACACAGTTTATAGGGCCATACGGTACATAGTTTTCAAGTTACAGACTAAGCTAAGCAAAAGTGAACCAGGCCTTTTTACTGTGAAAATGGCACTTTGGACTGTGAAAGTGACATTTTGGCCCTGTTGTCCCAAACTGCCCCAGCACTTCCCACATTGCTCAAAGTGGCTAGCTTTCATCCCAACACAGTTTATAGGGCCATACGGTACATAGTTTTCAAGTTACAGACTAAGCTAAGCAAAAGTGAACCAGGCCTTTTTACTGTGAAAATGGCACTTTGGACTGTGAAAGTGACATTTTGGCCCCGTTCATTCCCTGTTGTCCCAAACTGCCCCAGCTCTTGCCACAATGCTCAAAGTGGCTAGCTTTCATCCCAACACAGTTTATAGGCCATACGGTACATAGTTTTCAAGTTACAGACTAAGCTAAGCAAAAGTGAACCAGGCCTTTTTACTGTGAAAATGGCACTTTGGGACTGTGAAAGTGACATTTTGGCCCTGTTGTCCCAAACTGCCCCAGCACTTCCCACATTGCTCAAAGTGGCTAGCTTTCATCCCAACACAGTTTATAGGGCCATACGGTACATAGTTTTCAAGTTACAGACTAAGCTAAGCAAAATGAATCTTTTTTTTTTTACTGTGAAAATGGCACTTTGGGACTGTGAAAGTGACATTTTGCCCTGTTGTCCCAAACTGCCCCAGCACTTCCCACATTGCTCAAAGTGGCTAGCTTTCATCCCAACACAGTTTATAGGGCCATACGGTACATAGTTTTCAAGTTACAGACTAAGCTAAGCAAAAGTGAACCAGGCCTTTTTACTGTGAAAACGGCACTTTGGGACTGTGAAAGTGACATTTTGGCCCCTGTTGTCCCAAACTGCCCCAGCACTTCCCACATTGCTCAAAGTGGCTAGCTTTCATCCCAACACAGTTTATAGGGCCATACGGTACATAGTTTTCAAGTTACAGACTAAGCTAAGCAAAAGTGAACCAGGCCTTTTTACTGTGAAAATGGCACTTTGGGACTGTGAAAGTGACATTTTGGCCCTGTTGTCCCAAACTGCCCCAGCACTTCCCACATTGCTCAAAGTGGCTAGCTTTCATCCCAACACAGTTTATAGGGCCATACGGTACATAGTTTTCAAGTTACAGACTAAGCTAAGCAAAAGTGAACCAGGCCTTTTTACTGTGAAAATGGCACTTTGGGACTGTGAAAGTGACATTTTGGCCCTGTTGTCCCAAACTGCCCCAGCACTTCCCACATTGCTCAAAGTGGCTAGCTTTCATCCCAACACAGTTTATAGGGCCATACGGTACATAGTTTTCAAGTTACAGACTAAGCTAAGCAAAATGAATCTTTTTTTTTTTACTGTGAAAATGGCACTTTGGGACTGTGAAAGTGACATTTTGGCCCTGTTGTCCCAAACTGCCCCAGCACTTCCCACATTGCTCAAAGTGGCTAGCTTTCATCCCAACACAGTTTATAGGGCCATACGGTACATAGTTTTCAAGTTACAGACTAAGCTAAGCAAAAGTGAACCAGGCCTTTTTACTGTGAAAATGGCACTTTGGGACTGTGAAAGTGACATTTTGGCCCTGTTGTCCCAAACTGCCCCAGCACTTCCCACATTGCTCAAAGTGGCTAGCTTTCATCCCAACACAGTTTATAGGGCCATACGGTACATAGTTTTCAAGTTACAGACTAAGCTAAGCAAAAGTGAACCAGGCCTTTTTACTGTGAAAATGGCACTTTGGGACTGTGAAAGTGACATTTTGGCCCCGTTCATTCCCTGTTGTCCCAAACTGCCCCAGCTCTTGCCACAATGCTCAAAGTGGCTAGCTTTCATCCCAACACAGTTTATAGGGCCATACGGTACATAGTTTTCAAGTTACAGACTAAGCTAAGCAAAAGTGAACCAGGCCTTTTTACTGTGAAAATGGCACTTTGGGACTGTGAAAGTGACATTTTGGCCCTGTTGTCCCAAACTGCCCCAGCACTTCCCACATTGCTCAAAGTGGCTAGCTTTCATCCCAACACAGTTTATAGGGCCATACGGTACATAGTTTTCAAGTTACAGACTAAGCTAAGCAAAATGAATCTTTTTTTTTTTACTGTGAAAATGGCACTTTGGGACTGTGAAAGTGACATTTTGGCCCTGTTGTCCCAAACTGCCCCAGCACTTCCCACATTGCTCAAAGTGGCTAGCTTTCATCCCAACACAGTTTATAGGGCCATACGGTACATAGTTTTCAAGTTACAGACTAAGCTAAGCAAAAGTGAACCAGGCCTTTTTACTGTGAAAATGGCACTTTGGGACTGTGAAAGTGACATTTTGGCCCCGTTCATTCCCTGTTGTCCCAAACTGCCCCAGCTCTTGCCACAATGCTCAAAGTGGCTAGCTTTCATCCCAACACAGTTTATAGGGCCATACGGTACATAGTTTTCAAGTTACAGACTAAGCTAAGCAAAAGTGAACCAGGCCTTTTTACTGTGAAAACGGCACTTTGGGACTGTGAAAGTGACATTTTGGCCCTGTTGTCCCAAACTGCCCCAGCACTTCCCACATTGCTCAAAGTGGCTAGCTTTCATCCCAACACAGTTTATAGGGCCATACGGTACATAGTTTTCAAGTTACAGACTAAGCTAAGCAAAAGTGAACCAGGCCTTTTTACTGTGAAAACGGCACTTTGGGACTGTGAAAGTGACATTTTGGCCCTGTTGTCCCAAACTGCCCCAGCACTTCCCACATTGCTCAAAGTGGCTAGCTTTCATCCCAACACAGTTTATAGGGCCATACGGTACATAGTTTTCAAGTTACAGACTAAGCTAAGCAAAATGAATCTTTTTTTTTTTACTGTGAAAATGGCACTTTGGGACTGTGAAAGTGACATTTTGGCCCTGTTGTCCCAAACTGCCCCAGCACTTCCCACATTGCTCAAAGTGGCTAGCTTTCATCCCAACACAGTTTATAGGGCCATACGGTACATAGTTTTCAAGTTACAGACTAAGCTAAGCAAAAGTGAAACAGGCCTTTTTACTGTGAAAACGGCACTTTGGGACTGTGAAAGTGACATTTTGGCCCTGTTGTCCCAAACTGCCCCAGCACTTCCCACATTGCTCAAAGTGGCTAGCTTTCATCCCAACACAGTTTATAGGGCCATACGGTACATAGTTTTCAAGTTACAGACTAAGCTAAGCAAAAGTGAACCAGGCCTTTTTACTGTGAAAATGGCACTTTGGGACTGTGAAAGTGACATTTTGGCCCCGTTCATTCCCTGTTGTCCCAAACTGCCCCAGCTCTTGCCACAATGCTCAAAGTGGCTAGCTTTCATCCCAACACAGTTTATAGGGCCATACGGTACATAGTTTTCAAGTTACAGACTAAGCTAAGCAAAAGTGAACCAGGCCTTTTTACTGTGAAAACGGCACTTTGGGACTGTGAAAGTGACATTTTGGCCCTGTTGTCCCAAACTGCCCCAGCACTTCCCACATTGCTCAAAGTGGCTAGCTTTCATCCCAACACAGTTTATAGGGCCATACGGTACATAGTTTTCAAGTTACAGACTAAGCTAAGCAAAAGTGAACCAGGCCTTTTTACTGTGAAAACGGCACTTTGGGACTGTGAAAGTGACATTTTGGCCCTGTTGTCCCAAACTGCCCCAGCACTTCCCACATTGCTCAAAGTGGCTAGCTTTCATCCCAACACAGTTTATAGGGCCATACGGTACATAGTTTTCAAGTTACAGACTAAGCTAAGCAAAATGAATCTTTTTTTTTTTACTGTGAAAATGGCACTTTGGGACTGTGAAAGTGACATTTTGGCCCTGTTGTCCCAAACTGCCCCAGCACTTCCCACATTGCTCAAAGTGGCTAGCTTTCATCCCAACACAGTTTATAGGGCCATACGGTACATAGTTTTCAAGTTACAGACTAAGCTAAGCAAAAGTGAAACAGGCCTTTTTACTGTGAAAACGGCACTTTGGGACTGTGAAAGTGACATTTTGGCCCTGTTGTCCCAAACTGCCCCAGCACTTCCCACATTGCTCAAAGTGGCTAGCTTTCATCCCAACACAGTTTATAGGGCCATACGGTACATAGTTTTCAAGTTACAGACTAAGCTAAGCAAAAGTGAACCAGGCCTTTTTACTGTGAAAATGGCACTTTGGGACTGTGAAAGTGACATTTTGGCCCCGTTCATTCCCTGTTGTCCCAAACTGCCCCAGCTCTTGCCACAATGCTCAACGTGGCTAGCTTTCATCCCAACACAGTTTATAGGGCCATACGGTACATAGTTTTCAAGTTACAGACTAAGCTAAGCAAAAGTGAACCAGGCCTTTTTACTGTGAAAATGGCACTTTGGGACTGTGAAAGTGACATTTTGGCCCTGTTGTCCCAAACTGCCCCAGCACTTCCCACATTGCTCAAAGTGGCTAGCTTTCATCCCAACACAGTTTATAGGGCCATACGGTACATAGTTTTCAAGTTACAGACTAAGCTAAGCAAAAGTGAACCAGGCCTTTTTACTGTGAAAACGGCACTTTGGGACTGTGAAAGTGACATTTTGGCCCTGTTGTCCCAAACTGCCCCAGCACTTCCCACATTGCTCAAAGTGGCTAGCTTTCATCCCAACACAGTTTATAGGGCCATACGGTACATAGTTTTCAAGTTACAGACTAAGCTAAGCAAAAGTGAACCAGGCCTTTTTACTGTGAAAATGGCACTTTGGGACTGTGAAAGTGACATTTTGGCCCTGTTGTCCCAAACTGCCCCAGCACTTCCCACATTGCTCAAAGTGGCTAGCTTTCATCCCAACACAGTTTATAGGGCCATACGGTACATAGTTTTCAAGTTACAGACTAAGCTAAGCAAAAGTGAACCAGGCCTTTTTACTGTGAAAATGGCACTTTGGGACTGTGAAAGTGACATTTTGGCCCCGTTCATTCCCTGTTGTCCCAAACTGCCCCAGCTCTTGCCACAATGCTCAAAGTGGCTAGCTTTCATCCCAACACAGTTTATAGGGCCATACGGTACATAGTTTTCAAGTTACAGACTAAGCTAAGCAAAAGTGAACCAGGCCTTTTTACTGTGAAAATGGCACTTTGGGACTGTGAAAGTGACATTTTGGCCCTGTTGTCCCAAACTGCCCCAGCACTTCCCACATTGCTCAAAGTGGCTAGCTTTCATCCCAACACAGTTTATAGGGCCATACGGTACATAGTTTTCAAGTTACAGACTAAGCTAAGCAAAAGTGAACCAGGCCTTTTTACTGTGAAAATGGCACTTTGGGACTGTGAAAGTGACATTTTGGCCCTGTTGTCCCAAACTGCCCCAGCACTTCCCACATTGCTCAAAGTGGCTAGCTTTCATCCCAACACAGTTTATAGGGCCATACGGTACATAGTTTTCAAGTTACAGACTAAGCTAAGCAAAATGAATCTTTTTTTTTTTACTGTGAAAATGGCACTTTGGGACTGTGAAAGTGACATTTTGGCCCTGTTGTCCCAAACTGCCTTAGCACTTCCCACATTGCTCAAAGTGGCTAGCTTTCATCCCAACACAGTTTATAGGGCCATACGGTACATAGTTTTCAAGTTACAGACTAAGCTAAGCAAAAGTGAACCAGGCCTTTTTACTGTGAAAATGGCACTTTGGGACTGTGAAAGTGACATTTTGGCCCCGTTCATTCCCTGTTGTCCCAAACTGCCCCAGCTCTTGCCACAATGCTCAAAGTGGCTAGCTTTCATCCCAACACAGTTTATAGGGCCATACGGTACATAGTTTTCAAGTTACAGACTAAGCTAAGCAAAAGTGAACCAGGCCTTTTTACTGTGAAAACGGCACTTTGGGACTGTGAAAGTGACATTTTGGCCCTGTTGTCCCAAACTGCCCCAGCACTTCCCACATTGCTCAAAGTGGCTAGCTTTCATCCCAACACAGTTTATAGGGCCATACGGTACATAGTTTTCAAGTTACAGACTAAGCTAAGCAAAAGTGAACCAGGCCTTTTTACTGTGAAAACGGCACTTTGGGACTGTGAAAGTGACATTTTGGCCCTGTTGTCCCAAACTGCCCCAGCACTTCCCACATTGCTCAAAGTGGCTAGCTTTCATCCCAACACAGTTTATAGGGCCATACGGTACATAGTTTTCAAGTTACAGACTAAGCTAAGCAAAATGAATCTTTTTTTTTTTACTGTGAAAATGGCACTTTGGGACTGTGAAAGTGACATTTTGGCCCTGTTGTCCCAAACTGCCCCAGCACTTCCCACATTGCTCAAAGTGGCTAGCTTTCATCCCAACACAGTTTATAGGGCCATACGGTACATAGTTTTCAAGTTACAGACTAAGCTAAGCAAAAGTGAACCAGGCCTTTTTACTGTGAAAACGGCACTTTGGGACTGTGAAAGTGACATTTTGGCCCTGTTGTCCCAAACTGCCCCAGCACTTCCCACATTGCTCAAAGTGGCTAGCTTTCATCCCAACACAGTTTATAGGGCCATACGGTACATAGTTTTCAAGTTACAGACTAAGCTAAGCAAAAGTGAACCAGGCCTTTTTACTGTGAAAATGGCACTTTGGGACTGTGAAAGTGACATTTTGGCCCTGTTGTCCCAAACTGCCCCAGCACTTCCCACATTGCTCAAAGTGGCTAGCTTTCATCCCAACACAGTTTATAGGGCCATACGGTACATAGTTTTCAAGTTACAGACTAAGCTAAGCAAAATGAATCTTTTTTTTTTTACTGTGAAAATGGCACTTTGGGACTGTGAAAGTGACATTTTGGCCCTGTTGTCCCAAACTGCCCCAGCACTTCCCACATTGCTCAAAGTGGCTAGCTTTCATCCCAACACAGTTTATAGGGCCATACGGTACATAGTTTTCAAGTTACAGACTAAGCTAAGCAAAAGTGAACCAGGCCTTTTTACTGTGAAAATGGCACTTTGGGACTGTGAAAGTGACATTTTGGCCCCGTTCATTCCCTGTTGTCCCAAACTGCCCCAGCTCTTGCCACAATGCTCAACGTGGCTAGCTTTCATCCCAACACAGTTTATAGGGCCATACGGTACATAGTTTTCAAGTTACAGACTAAGCTAAGCAAAAGTGAACCAGGCCTTTTTACTGTGAAAATGGCACTTTGGGACTGTGAAAGTGACATTTTGGCCCTGTTGTCCCAAACTGCCCCAGCACTTCCCACATTGCTCAAAGTGGCTAGCTTTCATCCCAACACAGTTTATAGGGCCATACGGTACATAGTTTTCAAGTTACAGACTAAGCTAAGCAAAAGTGAACCAGGCCTTTTTACTGTGAAAACGGCACTTTGGGACTGTGAAAGTGACATTTTGGCCCTGTTGTCCCAAACTGCCCCAGCACTTCCCACATTGCTCAAAGTGGCTAGCTTTCATCCCAACACAGTTTATAGGGCCATACGGTACATAGTTTTCAAGTTACAGACTAAGCTAAGCAAAAGTGAACCAGGCCTTTTTACTGTGAAAATGGCACTTTGGGACTGTGAAAGTGACATTTTGGCCCTGTTGTCCCAAACTGCCCCAGCACTTCCCACATTGCTCAAAGTGGCTAGCTTTCATCCCAACACAGTTTATAGGGCCATACGGTACATAGTTTTCAAGTTACAGACTAAGCTAAGCAAAAGTGAACCAGGCCTTTTTACTGTGAAAATGGCACTTTGGGACTGTGAAAGTGACATTTTGGCCCCGTTCATTCCCTGTTGTCCCAAACTGCCCCAGCTCTTGCCACAATGCTCAAAGTGGCTAGCTTTCATCCCAACACAGTTTATAGGGCCATACGGTACATAGTTTTCAAGTTACAGACTAAGCTAAGCAAAAGTGAACCAGGCCTTTTTACTGTGAAAATGGCACTTTGGGACTGTGAAAGTGACATTTTGGCCCTGTTGTCCCAAACTGCCCCAGCACTTCCCACATTGCTCAAAGTGGCTAGCTTTCATCCCAACACAGTTTATAGGGCCATACGGTACATAGTTTTCAAGTTACAGACTAAGCTAAGCAAAAGTGAACCAGGCCTTTTTACTGTGAAAATGGCACTTTGGGACTGTGAAAGTGACATTTTGGCCCTGTTGTCCCAAACTGCCCCAGCACTTCCCACATTGCTCAAAGTGGCTAGCTTTCATCCCAACACAGTTTATAGGGCCATACGGTACATAGTTTTCAAGTTACAGACTAAGCTAAGCAAAATGAATCTTTTTTTTTTTACTGTGAAAATGGCACTTTGGGACTGTGAAAGTGACATTTTGGCCCTGTTGTCCCAAACTGCCCCAGCACTTCCCACATTGCTCAAAGTGGCTAGCTTTCATCCCAACACAGTTTATAGGGCCATACGGTACATAGTTTTCAAGTTACAGACTAAGCTAAGCAAAAGTGAACCAGGCCTTTTTACTGTGAAAATGGCACTTTGGGACTGTGAAAGTGACATTTTGGCCCCGTTCATTCCCTGTTGTCCCAAACTGCCCCAGCTCTTGCCACAATGCTCAAAGTGGCTAGCTTTCATCCCAACACAGTTTATAGGGCCATACGGTACATAGTTTTCAAGTTACAGACTAAGCTAAGCAAAAGTGAACCAGGCCTTTTTACTGTGAAAACGGCACTTTGGGACTGTGAAAGTGACATTTTGGCCCTGTTGTCCCAAACTGCCCCAGCACTTCCCACATTGCTCAAAGTGGCTAGCTTTCATCCCAACACAGTTTATAGGGCCATACGGTACATAGTTTTCAAGTTACAGACTAAGCTAAGCAAAAGTGAACCAGGCCTTTTTACTGTGAAAACGGCACTTTGGGACTGTGAAAGTGACATTTTGGCCCTGTTGTCCCAAACTGCCCCAGCACTTCCCACATTGCTCAAAGTGGCTAGCTTTCATCCCAACACAGTTTATAGGGCCATACGGTACATAGTTTTCAAGTTACAGACTAAGCTAAGCAAAATGAATCTTTTTTTTTTTACTGTGAAAATGGCACTTTGGGACTGTGAAAGTGACATTTTGGCCCTGTTGTCCCAAACTGCCCCAGCACTTCCCACATTGCTCAAAGTGGCTAGCTTTCATCCCAACACAGTTTATAGGGCCATACGGTACATAGTTTTCAAGTTACAGACTAAGCTAAGCAAAAGTGAACCAGGCCTTTTTACTGTGAAAACGGCACTTTGGGACTGTGAAAGTGACATTTTGGCCCTGTTGTCCCAAACTGCCCCAGCACTTCCCACATTGCTCAAAGTGGCTAGCTTTCATCCCAACACAGTTTATAGGGCCATACGGTACATAGTTTTCAAGTTACAGACTAAGCTAAGCAAAAGTGAACCAGGCCTTTTTACTGTGAAAATGGCACTTTGGGACTGTGAAAGTGACATTTTGGCCCTGTTGTCCCAAACTGCCCCAGCACTTCCCACATTGCTCAAAGTGGCTAGCTTTCATCCCAACACAGTTTATAGGGCCATACGGTACATAGTTTTCAAGTTACAGACTAAGCTAAGCAAAATGAATCTTTTTTTTTTTACTGTGAAAATGGCACTTTGGGACTGTGAAAGTGACATTTTGGCCCTGTTGTCCCAAACTGCCCCAGCACTTCCCACATTGCTCAAAGTGGCTAGCTTTCATCCCAACACAGTTTATAGGGCCATACGGTACATAGTTTTCAAGTTACAGACTAAGCTAAGCAAAAGTGAACCAGGCCTTTTTACTGTGAAAATGGCACTTTGGGACTGTGAAAGTGACATTTTGGCCCCGTTCATTCCCTGTTGTCCCAAACTGCCCCAGCTCTTGCCACAATGCTCAAAGTGGCTAGCTTTCATCCCAACACAGTTTATAGGGCCATACGGTACATAGTTTTCAAGTTACAGACTAAGCTAAGCAAAAGTGAACCAGGCCTTTTTACTGTGAAAACGGCACTTTGGGACTGTGAAAGTGACATTTTGGCCCTGTTGTCCCAAACTGCCCCAGCACTTCCCACATTGCTCAAAGTGGCTAGCTTTCATCCCAACACAGTTTATAGGGCCATACGGTACATAGTTTTCAAGTTACAGACTAAGCTAAGCAAAAGTGAACCAGGCCTTTTTACTGTGAAAACGGCACTTTGGGACTGTGAAAGTGACATTTTGGCCCTGTTGTCCCAAACTGCCCCAGCACTTCCCACATTGCTCAAAGTGGCTAGCTTTCATCCCAACACAGTTTATAGGGCCATACGGTACATAGTTTTCAAGTTACAGACTAAGCTAAGCAAAATGAATCTTTTTTTTTTTACTGTGAAAATGGCACTTTGGGACTGTGAAAGTGACATTTTGGCCCTGTTGTCCCAAACTGCCCCTGCACTTCCCACATTGCTCAAAGTGGCTAGCTTTCATCCCAACACAGTTTATAGGGCCATACGGTACATAGTTTTCAAGTTACAGACTAAGCTAAGCAAAAGTGAACCAGGCCTTTTTACTGTGAAAACGGCACTTTGGGACTGTGAAAGTGACATTTTGGCCCTGTTGTCCCAAACTGCCCCAGCACTTCCCACATTGCTCAAAGTGGCTAGCTTTCATCCCAACACAGTTTATAGGGCCATACGGTACATAGTTTTCAAGTTACAGACTAAGCTAAGCAAAAGTGAACCAGGCCTTTTTACTGTGAAAATGGCACTTTGGGACTGTGAAAGTGACATTTTGGCCCTGTTGTCCCAAACTGCCCCAGCACTTCCCACATTGCTCAAAGTGGCTAGCTTTCATCCCAACACAGTTTATAGGGCCATACGGTACATAGTTTTCAAGTTACAGACTAAGCTAAGCAAAATGAATCTTTTTTTTTTTACTGTGAAAATGGCACTTTGGGACTGTGAAAGTGACATTTTGGCCCTGTTGTCCCAAACTGCCCCAGCACTTCCCACATTGCTCAAAGTGGCTAGCTTTCATCCCAACACAGTTTATAGGGCCATACGGTACATAGTTTTCAAGTTACAGACTAAGCTAAGCAAAAGTGAACCAGGCCTTTTTACTGTGAAAATGGCACTTTGGGACTGTGAAAGTGACATTTTGGCCCCGTTCATTCCCTGTTGTCCCAAACTGCCCCAGCTCTTGCCACAATGCTCAAAGTGGCTAGCTTTCATCCCAACACAGTTTATAGGGCCATACGGTACATAGTTTTCAAGTTACAGACTAAGCTAAGCAAAAGTGAACCAGGCCTTTTTACTGTGAAAACGGCACTTTGGGACTGTGAAAGTGAAATTTTGGCCCTGTTGTCCCAAACTGCCCCAGCACTTCCCACATTGCTCAAAGTGGCTAGCTTTCATCCCAACACAGTTTATAGGGCCATACGGTACATAGTTTTCAAGTTACAGACTTAGCTAAGCAAAAGTGAACCAGGCCTTTTTACTGTGAAAACGGCACTTTGGGACTGTGAAAGTGACATTTTGGCCCTGTTGTCCCAAACTGCCCCAGCACTTCCCACATTGCTCAAAGTGGCTAGCTTTCATCCCAACACAGTTTATAGGGCCATACGGTACATAGTTTTCAAGTTACAGACTAAGCTAAGCAAAATGAATCTTTTTTTTTTTACTGTGAAAATGGCACTTTGGGACTGTGAAAGTGACATTTTGGCCCTGTTGTCCCAAACTGCCCCAGCACTTCCCACATTGCTCAAAGTGGCTAGCTTTCATCCCAACACAGTTTATAGGGCCATACGGTACATAGTTTTCAAGTTACAGACTAAGCTAAGCAAAAGTGAACCAGGCCTTTTTACTGTGAAAACGGCACTTTGGGACTGTGAAAGTGACATTTTGGCCGTGTTGTCCCAAACTGCCCCAGCACTTCCCACATTGCTCAAAGTGGCTAGCTTTCATCCCAACACAGTTTATAGGGCCATACGGTACATAGTTTTCAAGTTACAGACTAAGCTAAGCAAAAGTGAACCAGGCCTTTTTACTGTGAAAATGGCACTTTGGGACTGTGAAAGTGACATTTTGGCCCCGTTCATTCCCTGTTGTCCCAAACTGCCCCAGCTCTTGCCACAATGCTCAACGTGGCTAGCTTTCATCCCAACACAGTTTATAGGGCCATACGGTACATAGTTTTCAAGTTACAGACTAAGCTAAGCAAAAGTGAACCAGGCCTTTTTACTGTGAAAATGGCACTTTGGGACTGTGAAAGTGACATTTTGGCCCTGTTGTCCCAAACTGCCCCAGCACTTCCCACATTGCTCAAAGTGGCTAGCTTTCATCCCAACACAGTTTATAGGGCCATACGGTACATAGTTTTCAAGTTACAGACTAAGCTAAGCAAAAGTGAACCAGGCCTTTTTACTGTGAAAATGGCACTTTGGGACTGTGAAAGTGACATTTTGGCCCTGTTGTCCCAAACTGCCCCAGCACTTCCCACATTGCTCAAAGTGGCTAGCTTTCATCCCAACACAGTTTATAGGGCCATACGGTACATAGTTTTCAAGTTACAGACTAAGCTAAGCAAAATGAATCTTTTTTTTTTTACTGTGAAAATGGCACTTTGGGACTGTGAAAGTGACATTTTGGCCCTGTTGTCCCAAACTGCCCCAGCACTTCCCACATTGCTCAAAGTGGCTAGCTTTCATCCCAACACAGTTTATAGGGCCATACGGTACATAGTTTTCAAGTTACAGACTAAGCTAAGCAAAAGTGAACCAGGCCTTTTTACTGTGAAAATGGCACTTTGGGACTGTGAAAGTGACATTTTGGCCCTGTTGTCCCAAACTGCCCCAGCACTTCCCACATTGCTCAAAGTGGCTAGCTTTCATCCCAACACAGTTTATAGGGCCATACGGTACATAGTTTTCAAGTTACAGACTAAGCTAAGCAAAAGTGAACCAGGCCTTTTTACTGTGAAAATGGCACTTTGGGACTGTGAAAGTGACATTTTGGCCCCGTTCATTCCCTGTTGTCCCAAACTGCCCCAGCTCTTGCCACAATGCTCAAAGTGGCTAGCTTTCATCCCAACACAGTTTATAGGGCCATACGGTACATAGTTTTCAAGTTACAGACTAAGCTAAGCAAAAGTGAACCAGGCCTTTTTACTGTGAAAATGGCACTTTGGGACTGTGAAAGTGACATTTTGGCCCTGTTGTCCCAAACTGCCCCAGCACTTCCCACATTGCTCAAAGTGGCTAGCTTTCATCCCAACACAGTTTATAGGGCCATACGGTACATAGTTTTCAAGTTACAGACTAAGCTAAGCAAAAGTGAACCAGGCCTTTTTACTGTGAAAACGGCACTTTGGGACTGTGAAAGTGACATTTTGGCCCAAACTGCCCCAGCACTTCCCACATTGCTCAAAGTGGCTAGCTTTCATCCCAACACAGTTTATAGGGCCATACGGTACATAGTTTTCAAGTTACAGACTAAGCTAAGCAAAATGAATCTTTTTTTTTTTACTGTGAAAATGGCACTTTGGGACTGTGAAAGTGACATTTTGGCCCTGTTGTCCCAAACTGCCCCAGCACTTCCCACATTGCTCAAAGTGGCTAGCTTTCATCCCAACACAGTTTATAGGGCCATACGGTACATAGTTTTCAAGTTACAGACTAAGCTAAGCAAAAGTGAACCAGGCCTTTTTACTGTGAAAACGGCACTTTGGGACTGTGAAAGTGACATTTTGGCCCTGTTGTCCCAAACTGCCCCAGCACTTCCCACATTGCTCAAAGTGGCTAGCTTTCATCCCAACACAGTTTATAGGGCCATACGGTACATAGTTTTCAAGTTACAGACTAAGCTAAGCAAAAGTGAACCAGGCCTTTTTACTGTGAAAATGGCACTTTGGGACTGTGAAAGTGACATTTTGGCCCCGTTCATTCCCTGTTGTCCCAAACTGCCCCAGCTCTTGCCACAATGCTCAAAGTGGCTAGCTTTCATCCCAACACAGTTTATAGGGCCATACGGTACATAGTTTTCAAGTTACAGACTAAGCTAAGCAAAAGTGAACCAGGCCTTTTTACTGTGAAAATGGCACTTTGGGACTGTGAAAGTGACATTTTGGCCCTGTTGTCCCAAACTGCCCCAGCACTTCCCACATTGCTCAAAGTGGCTAGCTTTCATCCCAACACAGTTTATAGGGCCATACGGTACATAGTTTTCAAGTTACAGACTAAGCTAAGCAAAAGTGAACCAGGCCTTTTTACTGTGAAAACGGCACTTTGGGACTGTGAAAGTGACATTTTGGCCCTGTTGTCCCAAACTGCCCCAGCACTTCCCACATTGCTCAAAGTGGCTAGCTTTCATCCCAACACAGTTTATAGGGCCATACGGTACATAGTTTTCAAGTTACAGACTAAGCTAAGCAAAATGAATCTTTTTTTTTTTACTGTGAAAATGGCACTTTGGGACTGTGAAAGTGACATTTTGGCCCTGTTGTCCCAAACTGCCCCAGCACTTCCCACATTGCTCAAAGTGGCTAGCTTTCATCCCAACACAGTTTATAGGGCCATACGGTACATAGTTTTCAAGTTACAGACTAAGCTAAGCAAAAGTGAACCAGGCCTTTTTACTGTGAAAACGGCACTTTGGGACTGTGAAAGTGACATTTTGGCCCTGTTGTCCCAAACTGCCCCAGCACTTCCCACATTGCTCAAAGTGGCTAGCTTTCATCCCAACACAGTTTATAGGGCCATACGGTACATAGTTTTCAAGTTACAGACTAAGCTAAGCAAAATGAATCTTTTTCTTTTTACTGTGAAAATGGCACTTTGGGACTGTGAAAGTGACATTTTGGCCCTGTTGTCCCAAACTGCCCCAGCACTTCCCACATTGCTCAAAGTGGCTAGCTTTCATCCCAACACAGTTTATAGGGCCATACGGTACATAGTTTTCAAGTTACAGACTAAGCTAAGCAAAAGTGAACCAGGCCTTTTTACTGTGAAAATGGCACTTTGGGACTGTGAAAGTGACATTTTGGCCCTGTTGTCCCAAACTGCCCCAGCACTTCCCACATTGCTCAAAGTGGCTAGCTTTCATCCCAACACAGTTTATAGGGTTAGGGTTAGGGTTAGGGTTAGGGTTAGGGTTAGGGTTAGGGTTAGGGTTAGGGTTAGGGTTAGGGTTAGGGTTAGGGGGTTAGGGTTAGGGTTAGGGTTAGGGTTAGGGTTAGGGTTAGGGTTAGGGTTAGGGTAGGGTTAGGGTTAGGGTTAGGGTTAGGGTTAGGGTTAGGGTTAGGGTTAGGGTTAGGGTTAGGCAATGGGGGTTCGCAAGATTACCGGTAATCTTACCGATAAGACCCAGGAGCCTCTGAACGTCCAGGACACAAGTATGAGACATCTAAAATTCCGTAATGGCGACCCGATTCGGAATCTGTTGTCCTCATTGATTTCTGAGCTTCCTAGCGGCAACAGCGCCACCATTTGTCTGCCATTAAAATTGCACAAAAAAATTCAAAAAAAAAAAACTTTTGCCTACGTACTAAGTAGGCCACTGCGAATCTTTTTCCCTCTTGAGAGTTTTGTCTAAAATGTCCAGAAGGGGGCGCAACAGCGAACCCGGAAGTGTTTTGACACTTGTGTTATTTTCAAGATTTAGGGTTAGGTAATGGGGGTTCTACCGATAAGACTCAGGAGCCTCTGAGAGTCCAAAACACAAGTATGAGACATCAAAAATTCCGTAATGGCGACCCGATTCGGAATCTGTTGTCCTCATTGATTTCTGAGCTTCCTAGCGGCAACAGCGCCACCATTTGTCTGCCATTAAAATTGCACAAAAAAATTCAAAAAAAAAAAAACTTTTGCCTACGTACTAAGTAGGCCACTGCGAATCTTTTTCCCTCTTGAGAGTTTTGTCTAAAATGTCCAGAAGGGGGCGCAACAGCGAACCCGGAAGTGTTTTGACACTTGTGTTATTTTCAAGATTTAGGGTTAGGTAATGGGGGTTCTACCGATAAGACTCAGGAGCCTCTGAGAGTCCAAAACACAAGTATGAGACATCAAAAATTCCGTAATGGCGACCCGATTCGGAATCTGTTGTCCTCATTGATTTCTGAGCTTCCTAGCGGCAACAGCGCCACCATTTGTCTGCCATTGAAATTGCACAAAAAAATTCAAAAAAAAAAAAACTTTTGCCTACGTACTAAGTAGGCCACTGCGAATCTTTTTCCCTCTTGAGAGTTTTGTCTAAAATGTCCAGAAGGGGGCGCAAAGCGAACCCGGAAGTGTTTTGACACTTGTGTTTTTTTCCAGATTTTTTTTTTTTTTTTTTAGGGTTAGGCTTAGTGTATACAAGTCTGCGGGTTAGGTTTAGGGTGAGGGTTTGAGATAGGTAGTAGTTGTAGTACTAAGACTGGTTAGGGTTAGTGTATACAAGTCTGCGGGTTAGGTTCAGGGTGAGGGTTTGAGATAGGTTGTAGTTGTAGTACTAAGACAAGTCTAAGTCCACATCAAGAAGGTTTTTTTTTTTTTTTTTTTTGGTTTAGTTTCTTTTTTTTTTTTCTTTTTTTTTGATTTTTTTTTTTTTTTTTTTGAATTTTTTTTCTTTTTTTTTCTTTTTTTCTTTTTTTTTTAAATTTTTTTTCTTTTTTTGCATGTTTCAAGTGATTTGGGATCGACTGGTAATAGTCCCCAGTGCACTTATTTTGGTGTCCCCAAGCTCTGGGACTTAGTAAAATTTACCCCAGACCTTAGGAGTGTCGTAGAGCGACGGGACCAATTCCATTAAATCCGGCATGAAAAAGTGATTCAGAAAATGTGTTGTTTGAAAAAAAAAAATAATAATTGAGCTCTAGGGGCTGAAAAAACGTGTCTCTTTTGATTTGGCGGAGAGTTAGCAGTGTCGGAGAGCTACGAAACCACTTCCATCGGATTCGGGACGCTTCAAACATTTAAAAACAGTCTTGTTTGTGAAGACAGCAATTTTTTTGAATATCTTATTGAATTTTAAAGCTGCAAGGCCGCAAAATAAAGCCTAAAATGTCAACGCTTGACCTTTGGGTCTTCGGAGTGTCTTTGAGCGTCGGGAGTTGGCTCCCTAGACTCACTTTTTCCCGCTGAATACAGCCGTGGTGGTCTCGTGTCTCTACGATGTCGGGAAGTGGGTGTAATAGCCACTTAGCCGCCAGAAAACTTCTGTAAAAAACCGAGACCATTTTCCGACTCAAAACGACGAGGCGGACGCGCTGATATGTGTTTCCCAGCACACGGACTTACGGTTCTCTTAATTGGCTAGGGTTAGGGTTAGTTTTCAACGCGCGATAGCTCTTGAACGATACGTCCGTCAGACAAGTAATTGACGTTGGCGTTTCCAGCTTTCCGAGGCCTACGATCTGATATGTCCGCCATTGTCGTGCGACCCCCGTAGCCCCTAACCCTAACCCTAGATAACCCTAGTTTTACCTGATCGAAAGGCTTATAGGGTTACCGATGCTAAGAATGTGTTTTTGGTTGAAATGCTAAACTTAAAATTGAGTACCAGAAGCGAGCCACATATCATCGCGTTCGTCTTATTGATGGCTACGCGTGGACGTGACTAACTTTTATTTCTGACCTTTGTGGGAGGAGCTATCGCACTTTAAAGGCTAACCCTAGGGTTAGGAACCGTGCGACCGTGTGCGGAGAGACACATATCCAAATGTCCGTCTCGACAAGCTATATAACATACTAAAAGATGGGACCGTGTCGACCTTTGTGGGAGGAGCTATCGCACTTTAAAGGCTAACCCTAGGGTTAGGAACCGTGCGACCGTGTGCGGAGAGACACATATCCAAATGTCCGTCTCGACAAGCTATATAACATACTAAAAGATGGGACCGTGTCGACCTTTGTGGGAGGAGCTATCGCACTTTAAAGGCTAACCCTAGGGTTAGGAACCGTGCGACCGTGTGCGGAGAGACACATATCCAAATGTCCGTCTCGACAAGCTATATAACATACTAAAAGATGGGACCGTGTCGACCTTTGTGGGAGGAGCTATCGCACTTTAAAGGGTTAGGGTTAGGGTTAGGGTTAGGCAATGGGGGTTCGCAAGATTACCGGTAATCTTACCGATAAGACTCAGGAGCCTCTGAGAGTCCAAAACACAAGTATGAGACATCAAAAATTCCGTAATGGCGACCCGATTCGGAATCTGTTGTCCTCATTGATTTCTGAGCTTCCTAGCGGCAACAGCGCCACCATTTGTCTGCCATTAAAATTGCACAAAAAAATTCAAAAAAAAAAAAACTTTTGCCTACGTACTAAGTAGGCCACTGCGAATCTTTTTCCCTCTTGAGAGTTTTGTCTAAAATGTCCAGAAGGGGGCGCAACAGCGAACCCGGAAGTGTTTTGACACTTGTGTTTTTTTCCAGATTTTTTTTTTTTTTTTTTAGGGTTAGGCTTAGTGTATACAAGTCTGCGGGTTAGGTTTAGGGTGAGGGTTTGAGATAGGTAGTAGTTGTAGTACTAAGACTGGTTAGGGTTAGTGTATACAAGTCTGCGGGTTAGGTTCAGGGTGAGGGTTTGAGATAGGTTGTAGTTGTAGTACTAAGACAAGTCTAAGTCCACATCAAGAAGGTTTTTTTTTTTTTTTTTTTTGGTTTAGTTTCTTTTTTTTTTTTCTTTTTTTTTGATTTTTTTTTTTTTTTTTTTGAATTTTTTTTCTTTTTTTTTCTTTTTTTCTTTTTTTTTTAAATTTTTTTTCTTTTTTTGCATGTTTCAAGTGATTTGGGATCGACTGGTAATAGTCCCCAGTGCACTTATTTTGGTGTCCCCAAGCTCTGGGACTTAGTAAAATTTACCCCAGACCTTAGGAGTGTCGTAGAGCGACGGGACCAATTCCATTAAATCCGGCATGAAAAAGTGATTCAGAAAATGTGTTGTTTGAAAAAAAAAAATAATAATTGAGCTCTAGGGGCTGAAAAAACGTGTCTCTTTTGATTTGGCGGAGAGTTAGCAGTGTCGGAGAGCTACGAAACCACTTCCATCGGATTCGGGACGCTTCAAACATTTAAAAACAGTCTTGTTTGTGAAGACAGCAATTTTTTTGAATATCTTATTGAATTTTAAAGCTGCAAGGCCGCAAAATAAAGCCTAAAATGTCAACGCTTGACCTTTGGGTCTTCGGAGTGTCTTTGAGCGTCGGGAGTTGGCTCCCTAGACTCACTTTTTCCCGCTGAATACAGCCGTGGTGGTCTCGTGTCTCTACGATGTCGGGAAGTGGGTGTAATAGCCACTTAGCCGCCAGAAAACTTCTGTAAAAAACCGAGACCATTTTCCGACTCAAAACGACGAGGCGGACGCGCTGATATGTGTTTCCCAGCACACGGACTTACGGTTCTCTTAATTGGCTAGGGTTAGGGTTAGTTTTCAACGCGCGATAGCTCTTGAACGATACGTCCGTCAGACAAGTAATTGACGTTGGCGTTTCCAGCTTTCCGAGGCCTACGATCTGATATGTCCGCCATTGTCGTGCGACCCCCGTAGCCCCTAACCCTAACCCTAGATAACCCTAGTTTTACCTGATCGAAAGGCTTATAGGGTTACCGATGCTAAGAATGTGTTTTTGGTTGAAATGCTAAACTTAAAATTGAGTACCAGAAGCGAGCCACATATCATCGCGTTCGTCTTATTGATGGCTACGCGTGGACGTGACTAACTTTTATTTCTGACCTTTGTGGGAGGAGCTATCGCACTTTAAAGGCTAACCCTAGGGTTAGGAACCGTGCGACCGTGTGCGGAGAGACACATATCCAAATGTCCGTCTCGACAAGCTATATAACATACTAAAAGATGGGACCGTGTCGACCTTTGTGGGAGGAGCTATCGCACTTTAAAGGCTAACCCTAGGGTTAGGAACCGTGCGACCGTGTGCGGAGAGACACATATCCAAATGTCCGTCTCGACAAGCTATATAACATACTAAAAGATGGGACCGTGTCGACCTTTGTGGGAGGAGCTATCGCACTTTAAAGGCTAACCCTAGGGTTAGGAACCGTGCGACCGTGTGCGGAGAGACACATATCCAAATGTCCGTCTCGACAAGCTATATAACATACTAAAAGATGGGACCGTGTCGACCTTTGTGGGAGGAGCTATCGCACTTTAAAGGGTTAGGGTTAGGGTTAGGGTTAGGCAATGGGGGTTCGCAAGATTACCGGTAATCTTACCGATAAGACTCAGGAGCCTCTGAGAGTCCAAAACACAAGTATGAGACATCAAAAATTCCGTAATGGCGACCCGATTCGGAATCTGTTGTCCTCATTGATTTCTGAGCTTCCTAGCGGCAACAGCGCCACCATTTGTCTGCCATTAAAATTGCACAAAAAAATTCAAAAAAAAAAAAACTTTTGCCTACGTACTAAGTAGGCCACTGCGAATCTTTTTCCCTCTTGAGAGTTTTGTCTAAAATGTCCAGAAGGGGGCGCAACAGCGAACCCGGAAGTGTTTTGACACTTGTGTTTTTTTCCAGATTTTTTTTTTTTTTTTTTAGGGTTAGGCTTAGTGTATACAAGTCTGCGGGTTAGGTTTAGGGTGAGGGTTTGAGATAGGTAGTAGTTGTAGTACTAAGACTGGTTAGGGTTAGTGTATACAAGTCTGCGGGTTAGGTTCAGGGTGAGGGTTTGAGATAGGTTGTAGTTGTAGTACTAAGACAAGTCTAAGTCCACATCAAGAAGGTTTTTTTTTTTTTTTTTTTTGGTTTAGTTTCTTTTTTTTTTTTCTTTTTTTTTGATTTTTTTTTTTTTTTTTTTGAATTTTTTTTCTTTTTTTTTCTTTTTTTCTTTTTTTTTTAAATTTTTTTTCTTTTTTTGCATGTTTCAAGTGATTTGGGATCGACTGGTAATAGTCCCCAGTGCACTTATTTTGGTGTCCCCAAGCTCTGGGACTTAGTAAAATTTACCCCAGACCTTAGGAGTGTCGTAGAGCGACGGGACCAATTCCATTAAATCCGGCATGAAAAAGTGATTCAGAAAATGTGTTGTTTGAAAAAAAAAAATAATAATTGAGCTCTAGGGGCTGAAAAAACGTGTCTCTTTTGATTTGGCGGAGAGTTAGCAGTGTCGGAGAGCTACGAAACCACTTCCATCGGATTCGGGACGCTTCAAACATTTAAAAACAGTCTTGTTTGTGAAGACAGCAATTTTTTTGAATATCTTATTGAATTTTAAAGCTGCAAGGCCGCAAAATAAAGCCTAAAATGTCAACGCTTGACCTTTGGGTCTTCGGAGTGTCTTTGAGCGTCGGGAGTTGGCTCCCTAGACTCACTTTTTCCCGCTGAATACAGCCGTGGTGGTCTCGTGTCTCTACGATGTCGGGAAGTGGGTGTAATAGCCACTTAGCCGCCAGAAAACTTCTGTAAAAAACCGAGACCATTTTCCGACTCAAAACGACGAGGCGGACGCGCTGATATGTGTTTCCCAGCACACGGACTTACGGTTCTCTTAATTGGCTAGGGTTAGGGTTAGTTTTCAACGCGCGATAGCTCTTGAACGATACGTCCGTCAGACAAGTAATTGACGTTGGCGTTTCCAGCTTTCCGAGGCCTACGATCTGATATGTCCGCCATTGTCGTGCGACCCCCGTAGCCCCTAACCCTAACCCTAGATAACCCTAGTTTTACCTGATCGAAAGGCTTATAGGGTTACCGATGCTAAGAATGTGTTTTTGGTTGAAATGCTAAACTTAAAATTGAGTACCAGAAGCGAGCCACATATCATCGCGTTCGTCTTATTGATGGCTACGCGTGGACGTGACTAACTTTTATTTCTGACCTTTGTGGGAGGAGCTATCGCACTTTAAAGGCTAACCCTAGGGTTAGGAACCGTGCGACCGTGTGCGGAGAGACACATATCCAAATGTCCGTCTCGACAAGCTATATAACATACTAAAAGATGGGACCGTGTCGACCTTTGTGGGAGGAGCTATCGCACTTTAAAGGCTAACCCTAGGGTTAGGAACCGTGCGACCGTGTGCGGAGAGACACATATCCAAATGTCCGTCTCGACAAGCTATATAACATACTAAAAGATGGGACCGTGTCGACCTTTGTGGGAGGAGCTATCGCACTTTAAAGGCTAACCCTAGGGTTAGGAACCGTGCGACCGTGTGCGGAGAGACACATATCCAAATGTCCGTCTCGACAAGCTATATAACATACTAAAAGATGGGACCGTGTCGACCTTTGTGGGAGGAGCTATCGCACTTTAAAGGGTTAGGGTTAGGGTTAGGGTTAGGCAATGGGGGTTCGCAAGATTACCGGTAATCTTACCGATAAGACTCAGGAGCCTCTGAGAGTCCAAAACACAAGTATGAGACATCAAAAATTCCGTAATGGCGACCCGATTCGGAATCTGTTGTCCTCATTGATTTCTGAGCTTCCTAGCGGCAACAGCGCCACCATTTGTCTGCCATTAAAATTGCACAAAAAAATTCAAAAAAAAAAAAACTTTTGCCTACGTACTAAGTAGGCCACTGCGAATCTTTTTCCCTCTTGAGAGTTTTGTCTAAAATGTCCAGAAGGGGGCGCAACAGCGAACCCGGAAGTGTTTTGACACTTGTGTTTTTTTCCAGATTTTTTTTTTTTTTTTTTAGGGTTAGGCTTAGTGTATACAAGTCTGCGGGTTAGGTTTAGGGTGAGGGTTTGAGATAGGTAGTAGTTGTAGTACTAAGACTGGTTAGGGTTAGTGTATACAAGTCTGCGGGTTAGGTTCAGGGTGAGGGTTTGAGATAGGTTGTAGTTGTAGTACTAAGACAAGTCTAAGTCCACATCAAGAAGGTTTTTTTTTTTTTTTTTTTTTTGGTTTAGTTTCTTTTTTTTTTTTTTTTTTTTGATTTTTTTTTTTTTTTTTTTGAATTTTTTTTCTTTTTTTTTCTTTTTTTCTTTTTTTTTTAAATTTTTTTGATGGGACCGTGATGGGACCGTGATGGGACCGTGTCGACCTTTGTGGGAGGAGCTATCGCACTTTAAAGGGTTAGGGTTAGGGTTAGGGTTAGGGCAATGGGGGTTCGCAAGATTACCGGTAATCTTACCGATAAGACCCAGGAGCCTCTGAACGTCCAGGACACAAGTATGAGACATCTAAAATTCCGTAATGGCGACCCGATTCGGAATCTGTTGTCCTCATTGATTTCTGAGCTTCCTAGCGGCAACAGCGCCACCATTTGTCTGCCATTAAAATTGCACAAAAAAATTCAAAAAAAAAAAAACTTTTGCCTACGTACTAAGTAGGCCACTGCGAATCTTTTTCCCTCTTGAGAGTTTTGTCTAAAATGTCCAGAAGGGGGCGCAACAGCGAACCCGGAAGTGTTTTGACACTTGTGTTATTTTCAAGATTTAGGGTTAGGTAATGGGGGTTCTACCGATAAGACTCAGGAGCCTCTGAGAGTCCAAAACACAAGTATGAGACATCAAAAATTCCGTAATGGCGACCCGATTCGGAATCTGTTGTCCTCATTGATTTCTGAGCTTCCTAGCGGCAACAGCGCCACCATTTGTCTGCCATTGAAATTGCACAAAAAAATTCAAAAAAAAAAAAACTTTTGCCTACGTACTAAGTAGGCCACTGCGAATCTTTTTCCCTCTTGAGAGTTTTGTCTAAAATGTCCAGAAGGGGGCGCAAAGCGAACCCGGAAGTGTTTTGACACTTGTGTTTTTTTCCAGATTTTTTTTTTTTTTTTTTAGGGTTAGGCTTAGTGTATACAAGTCTGCGGGTTAGGTTTAGGGTGAGGGTTTGAGATAGGTAGTAGTTGTAGTACTAAGACTGGTTAGGGTTAGTGTATACAAGTCTGCGGGTTAGGTTCAGGGTGAGGGTTTGAGATAGGTTGTAGTTGTAGTACTAAGACAAGTCTAAGTCCACATCAAGAAGGTTTTTTTTTTTTTTTTTTTTGGTTTAGTTTCTTTTTTTTTTTTCTTTTTTTTTGATTTTTTTTTTTTTTTTTTTGAATTTTTTTTCTTTTTTTTTCTTTTTTTCTTTTTTTTTTAAATTTTTTTTCTTTTTTTGCATGTTTCAAGTGATTTGGGATCGACTGGTAATAGTCCCCAGTGCACTTATTTTGGTGTCCCCAAGCTCTGGGACTTAGTAAAATTTACCCCAGACCTTAGGAGTGTCGTAGAGCGACGGGACCAATTCCATTAAATCCGGCATGAAAAAGTGATTCAGAAAATGTGTTGTTTGAAAAAAAAAAATAATAATTGAGCTCTAGGGGCTGAAAAAACGTGTCTCTTTTGATTTGGCGGAGAGTTAGCAGTGTCGGAGAGCTACGAAACCACTTCCATCGGATTCGGGACGCTTCAAACATTTAAAAACAGTCTTGTTTGTGAAGACAGCAATTTTTTTGAATATCTTATTGAATTTTAAAGCTGCAAGGCCGCAAAATAAAGCCTAAAATGTCAACGCTTGACCTTTGGGTCTTCGGAGTGTCTTTGAGCGTCGGGAGTTGGCTCCCTAGACTCACTTTTTCCCGCTGAATACAGCCGTGGTGGTCTCGTGTCTCTACGATGTCGGGAAGTGGGTGTAATAGCCACTTAGCCGCCAGAAAACTTCTGTAAAAAACCGAGACCATTTTCCGACTCAAAACGACGAGGCGGACGCGCTGATATGTGTTTCCCAGCACACGGACTTACGGTTCTCTTAATTGGCTAGGGTTAGGGTTAGTTTTCAACGCGCGATAGCTCTTGAACGATACGTCCGTCAGACAAGTAATTGACGTTGGCGTTTCCAGCTTTCCGAGGCCTACGATCTGATATGTCCGCCATTGTCGTGCGACCCCCGTAGCCCCTAACCCTAACCCTAGATAACCCTAGTTTTACCTGATCGAAAGGCTTATAGGGTTACCGATGCTAAGAATGTGTTTTTGGTTGAAATGCTAAACTTAAAATTGAGTACCAGAAGCGAGCCACATATCATCGCGTTCGTCTTATTGATGGCTACGCGTGGACGTGACTAACTTTTATTTCTGACCTTTGTGGGAGGAGCTATCGCACTTTAAAGGCTAACCCTAGGGTTAGGAACCGTGCGACCGTGTGCGGAGAGACACATATCCAAATGTCCGTCTCGACAAGCTATATAACATACTAAAAGATGGGACCGTGTCGACCTTTGTGGGAGGAGCTATCGCACTTTAAAGGCTAACCCTAGGGTTAGGAACCGTGCGACCGTGTGCGGAGAGACACATATCCAAATGTCCGTCTCGACAAGCTATATAACATACTAAAAGATGGGACCGTGTCGACCTTTGTGGGAGGAGCTATCGCACTTTAAAGGCTAACCCTAGGGTTAGGAACCGTGCGACCGTGTGCGGAGAGACACATATCCAAATGTCCGTCTCGACAAGCTATATAACATACTAAAAGATGGGACCGTGTCGACCTTTGTGGGAGGAGCTATCGCACTTTAAAGGGTTAGGGTTAGGGTTAGGGTTAGGCAATGGGGGTTCGCAAGATTACCGGTAATCTTACCGATAAGACTCAGGAGCCTCTGAGAGTCCAAAACACAAGTATGAGACATCAAAAATTCCGTAATGGCGACCCGATTCGGAATCTGTTGTCCTCATTGATTTCTGAGCTTCCTAGCGGCAACAGCGCCACCATTTGTCTGCCATTAAAATTGCACAAAAAAATTCAAAAAAAAAAAAACTTTTGCCTACGTACTAAGTAGGCCACTGCGAATCTTTTTCCCTCTTGAGAGTTTTGTCTAAAATGTCCAGAAGGGGGCGCAACAGCGAACCCGGAAGTGTTTTGACACTTGTGTTTTTTTCCAGATTTTTTTTTTTTTTTTTAGGGTTAGGCTTAGTGTATACAAGTCTGCGGGTTAGGTTTAGGGTGAGGGTTTGAGATAGGTAGTAGTTGTAGTACTAAGACTGGTTAGGGTTAGTGTATACAAGTCTGCGGGTTAGGTTCAGGGTGAGGGTTTGAGATAGGTTGTAGTTGTAGTACTAAGACAAGTCTAAGTCCACATCAAGAAGGTTTTTTTTTTTTTTTTTTTGGTTTAGTTTCTTTTTTTTTTTTCTTTTTTTTTGATTTTTTTTTTTTTTTTTTTGAATTTTTTTTCTTTTTTTTTCTTTTTTTCTTTTTTTTTTAAATTTTTTTTCTTTTTTTGCATGTTTCAAGTGATTTGGGATCGACTGGTAATAGTCCCCAGTGCACTTATTTTGGTGTCCCCAAGCTCTGGGACTTAGTAAAATTTACCCCAGACCTTAGGAGTGTCGTAGAGCGACGGGACCAATTCCATTAAATCCGGCATGAAAAAGTGATTCAGAAAATGTGTTGTTTGAAAAAAAAAAATAATAATTGAGCTCTAGGGGCTGAAAAAACGTGTCTCTTTTGATTTGGCGGAGAGTTAGCAGTGTCGGAGAGCTACGAAACCACTTCCATCGGATTCGGGACGCTTCAAACATTTAAAAACAGTCTTGTTTGTGAAGACAGCAATTTTTTTGAATATCTTATTGAATTTTAAAGCTGCAAGGCCGCAAAATAAAGCCTAAAATGTCAACGCTTGACCTTTGGGTCTTCGGAGTGTCTTTGAGCGTCGGGAGTTGGCTCCCTAGACTCACTTTTTCCCGCTGAATACAGCCGTGGTGGTCTCGTGTCTCTACGATGTCGGGAAGTGGGTGTAATAGCCACTTAGCCGCCAGAAAACTTCTGTAAAAAACCGAGACCATTTTCCGACTCAAAACGACGAGGCGGACGCGCTGATATGTGTTTCCCAGCACACGGACTTACGGTTCTCTTAATTGGCTAGGGTTAGGGTTAGTTTTCAACGCGCGATAGCTCTTGAACGATACGTCCGTCAGACAAGTAATTGACGTTGGCGTTTCCAGCTTTCCGAGGCCTACGATCTGATATGTCCGCCATTGTCGTGCGACCCCCGTAGCCCCTAACCCTAACCCTAGATAACCCTAGTTTTACCTGATCGAAAGGCTTATAGGGTTACCGATGCTAAGAATGTGTTTTTGGTTGAAATGCTAAACTTAAAATTGAGTACCAGAAGCGAGCCACATATCATCGCGTTCGTCTTATTGATGGCTACGCGTGGACGTGACTAACTTTTATTTCTGACCTTTGTGGGAGGAGCTATCGCACTTTAAAGGCTAACCCTAGGGTTAGGAACCGTGCGACCGTGTGCGGAGAGACACATATCCAAATGTCCGTCTCGACAAGCTATATAACATACTAAAAGATGGGACCGTGTCGACCTTTGTGGGAGGAGCTATCGCACTTTAAAGGCTAACCCTAGGGTTAGGAACCGTGCGACCGTGTGCGGAGAGACACATATCCAAATGTCCGTCTCGACAAGCTATATAACATACTAAAAGATGGGACCGTGTCGACCTTTGTGGGAGGAGCTATCGCACTTTAAAGGCTAACCCTAGGGTTAGGAACCGTGCGACCGTGTGCGGAGAGACACATATCCAAATGTCCGTCTCGACAAGCTATATAACATACTAAAAGATGGGACCGTGTCGACCTTTGTGGGAGGAGCTATCGCACTTTAAAGGGTTAGGGTTAGGGTTAGGGTTAGGCAATGGGGGTTCGCAAGATTACCGGTAATCTTACCGATAAGACTCAGGAGCCTCTGAGAGTCCAAAACACAAGTATGAGACATCAAAAATTCCGTAATGGCGACCCGATTCGGAATCTGTTGTCCTCATTGATTTCTGAGCTTCCTAGCGGCAACAGCGCCACCATTTGTCTGCCATTAAAATTGCACAAAAAAATTCAAAAAAAAAAAAACTTTTGCCTACGTACTAAGTAGGCCACTGCGAATCTTTTTCCCTCTTGAGAGTTTTGTCTAAAATGTCCAGAAGGGGGCGCAACAGCGAACCCGGAAGTGTTTTGACACTTGTGTTTTTTTCCAGATTTTTTTTTTTTTTTTTTAGGGTTAGGCTTAGTGTATACAAGTCTGCGGGTTAGGTTTAGGGTGAGGGTTTGAGATAGGTAGTAGTTGTAGTACTAAGACTGGTTAGGGTTAGTGTATACAAGTCTGCGGGTTAGGTTCAGGGTGAGGGTTTGAGATAGGTTGTAGTTGTAGTACTAAGACAAGTCTAAGTCCACATCAAGAAGGTTTTTTTTTTTTTTTTTTTTTTGGTTTAGTTTCTTTTTTTTTTTTTTTTTTTTGATTTTTTTTTTTTTTTTTTTGAATTTTTTTTCTTTTTTTTTCTTTTTTTCTTTTTTTTTTAAATTTTTTTGATGGGACCGTGATGGGACCGTGATGGGACCGTGTCGACCTTTGTGGGAGGAGCTATCGCACTTTAAAGGGTTAGGGTTAGGGTTAGGGTTAGGGCAATGGGGGTTCGCAAGATTACCGGTAATCTTACCGATAAGACCCAGGAGCCTCTGAACGTCCAGGACACAAGTATGAGACATCTAAAATTCCGTAATGGCGACCCGATTCGGAATCTGTTGTCCTCATTGATTTCTGAGCTTCCTAGCGGCAACAGCGCCACCATTTGTCTGCCATTAAAATTGCACAAAAAAATTCAAAAAAAAAAAAACTTTTGCCTACGTACTAAGTAGGCCACTGCGAATCTTTTTCCCTCTTGAGAGTTTTGTCTAAAATGTCCAGAAGGGGGCGCAACAGCGAACCCGGAAGTGTTTTGACACTTGTGTTATTTTCAAGATTTAGGGTTAGGTAATGGGGGTTCTACCGATAAGACTCAGGAGCCTCTGAGAGTCCAAAACACAAGTATGAGACATCAAAAATTCCGTAATGGCGACCCGATTCGGAATCTGTTGTCCTCATTGATTTCTGAGCTTCCTAGCGGCAACAGCGCCACCATTTGTCTGCCATTGAAATTGCACAAAAAAATTCAAAAAAAAAAAAACTTTTGCCTACGTACTAAGTAGGCCACTGCGAATCTTTTTCCCTCTTGAGAGTTTTGTCTAAAATGTCCAGAAGGGGGCGCAAAGCGAACCCGGAAGTGTTTTGACACTTGTGTTTTTTTCCAGATTTTTTTTTTTTTTTTTAGGGTTAGGCTTAGTGTATACAAGTCTGCGGGTTAGGTTTAGGGTGAGGGTTTGAGATAGGTAGTAGTTGTAGTACTAAGACTGGTTAGGGTTAGTGTATACAAGTCTGCGGGTTAGGTTCAGGGTGAGGGTTTGAGATAGGTTGTAGTTGTAGTACTAAGACAAGTCTAAGTCCACATCAAGAAGGTTTTTTTTTTTTTTTTTTTTTTGGTTTAGTTTCTTTTTTTTTTTGATTTTTTTTTGATTTTTTTTTTTTTTTTTTTGAATTCTTTTTATTTTTTTTTATTTTTTTATTTTTTTTTTATTTTTATTTTTTTTTTTTTGCATGTTTCAAGTGATTTGGGATCGACTGGTAATAGTCCCCAGTGCACTTATTTTGGTGTCCCCAAGCTCTGGGACTTAGTAAAATTTACCCCAGACCTTAGGAGTGTCGTAGAGCGACGGGACCAATTCCATTAAATCCGGCATGAAAAAGTGATTCAGAAAATGTGTTGTTTGAAAAAAAAAAATAATAATTGAGCTCTAGGGGCTGAAAAAACGTGTCTCTTTTGATTTGGCGGAGAGTTAGCAGTGTCGGAGAGCTACGAAACCACTTCCATCGGATTCGGGACGCTTCAAACATTTAGAAACAGTCTTGTTTGTGAAGACAGCAATTTTTTTGAATATCTTATTGAATTTTAAAGCTGCAAGGCCGCAAAATAAAGCCTAAAATGTCAACGCTTGACCTTTGGGTCTTCGGAGTGTCTTTGAGCGTCGGGAGTTGGCTCCCTAGACTCACTTTTTCCCGCTGAATACAGCCGTGGTGGTCTCGTGTCTCTACGATGTCGGGAAGTGGGTGTAATAGCCACTTAGCCGCCAGAAAACTTCTGTAAAAAACCGAGACCATTTTCCGACTCAGAACGACGAGGCGGACGCGCTGATATGTGTTTCCCAGCACACGGACTTACGGTTCTCTTAATTGGCTAGGGTTAGGGTTAGTTTTCAACGCGCGATAGCTCTTGAACGATACGTCCGTCAGACAAGTAATTGACGTTGGCGTTTCCAGCTTTCCGAGGCCTACGATCTGATATGTCCGCCATTGTCGTGCGACCCCCGTAGCCCCTAACCCTAACCCTAGATAACCCTAGTTTTACCTGATCGAAAGGCTTATAGGGTTACCGATGCTAAGAATGTGTTTTTGGTTGAAATGCTAAACTTAAAATTGAGTACCAGAAGCGAGCCACATATCATCGCGTTCGTCTTATCGATGGCTACGCGTGGACGTGACTAACTTTTATTTCTGACCTTTGTGGGAGGAGCTATCGCACTTTAAAGGCTAACCCTAGGGTTAGGAACCGTGCGACCGTGTGCGGAGAGACACATATCCAAATGTCCGTCTCGACAAGCTATATAACATACTAAAAGATGGGACCGTGTCGACCTTTGTGGGAGGAGCTATCGCACTTTAAAGGCTAACCCTAGGGTTAGGAACCGTGCGACCGTGTGCGGAGAGACACATATCCAAATGTCCGTCTCGACAAGCTATATAACATACTAAAAGATGGGACCGTGTCGACCTTTGTGGGAGGAGCTATCGCACTTTAAAGGCTAACCCTAGGGTTAGGAACCGTGCGACCGTGTGCGGAGAGACACATATCCAAATGTCCGTCTCGACAAGCTATATAACATACTAAAAGATGGGACCGTGTCGACCTTTGTGGGAGGAGCTATCGCACTTTAAAGGGTTAGGGTTAGGGTTAGGGTTAGGGCAATGGGGGTTCGCAAGATTACCGGTAATCTTACCGATAAGACCCAGGAGCCTCTGAACGTCCAGGACACAAGTATGAGACATCTAAAATTCCGTAATGGCGACCCGATTCGGAATCTGTTGTCCTCATTGATTTCTGAGCTTCCTAGCGGCAACAGCGCCACCATTTGTCTGCCATTAAAATTGCACAAAAAAATTCAAAAAAAAAAAAACTTTTGCCTACGTACTAAGTAGGCCACTGCGAATCTTTTTCCCTCTTGAGAGTTTTGTCTAAAATGTCCAGAAGGGGGCGCAACAGCGAACCCGGAAGTGTTTTGACACTTGTGTTATTTTCAAGATTTAGGGTTAGGTAATGGGGGTTCTACCGATAAGACTCAGGAGCCTCTGAGAGTCCAAAACACAAGTATGAGACATCAAAAATTCCGTAATGGCGACCCGATTCGGAATCTGTTGTCCTCATTGATTTCTGAGCTTCCTAGCGGCAACAGCGCCACCATTTGTCTGCCATTGAAATTGCACAAAAAAATTCAAAAAAAAAAAAACTTTTGCCTACGTACTAAGTAGGCCACTGCGAATCTTTTTCCCTCTTGAGAGTTTTGTCTAAAATGTCCAGAAGGGGGCGCAAAGCGAACCCGGAAGTGTTTTGACACTTGTGTTTTTTTCCAGATTTTTTTTTTTTTTTTTTAGGGTTAGGCTTAGTGTATACAAGTCTGCGGGTTAGGTTTAGGGTGAGGGTTTGAGATAGGTAGTAGTTGTAGTACTAAGACTGGTTAGGGTTAGTGTATACAAGTCTGCGGGTTAGGTTCAGGGTGAGGGTTTGAGATAGGTTGTAGTTGTAGTACTAAGACAAGTCTAAGTCCACATCAAGAAGGTTTTTTTTTTTTTTTTTTTTGGTTTAGTTTCTTTTTTTTTTTCTTTTTTTTTGATTTTTTTTTTTTTTTTTTGAATTTTTTTTCTTTTTTTTTCTTTTTTTCTTTTTTTTTTAAATTTTTTTTCTTTTTTTGCATGTTTCAAGTGATTTGGGATCGACTGGTAATAGTCCCCAGTGCACTTATTTTGGTGTCCCCAAGCTCTGGGACTTAGTAAAATTTACCCCAGACCTTAGGAGTGTCGTAGAGCGACGGGACCAATTCCATTAAATCCGGCATGAAAAAGTGATTCAGAAAATGTGTTGTTTGAAAAAAAATAATAATAATTGAGCTCTAGGGGCTGAAAAAACGTGTCTCTTTTGATTTGGCGGAGAGTTAGCAGTGTCGGAGAGCTACGAAACCACTTCCATCGGATTCGGGACGCTTCAAACATTTAGAAACAGTCTTGTTTGTGAAGACAGCAATTTTTTTGAATATCTTATTGAATTTTAAAGCTGCAAGGCCGCAAAATAAAGCCTAAAATGTCAACGCTTGACCTTTGGGTCTTCGGAGTGTCTTTGAGCGTCGGGAGTTGGCTCCCTAGACTCACTTTTTCCCGCTGAATACAGCCGTGGTGGTCTCGTGTCTCTACGATGTCGGGAAGTGGGTGTAATAGCCACTTAGCCGCCAGAAAACTTCTGTAAAAAACCGAGACCATTTTCCGACTCAGAACGACGAGGCGGACGCGCTGATATGTGTTTCCCAGCACACGGACTTACGGTTCTCTTAATTGGCTAGGGTTAGGGTTAGTTTTCAACGCGCGATAGCTCTTGAACGATACGTCCGTCAGACAAGTAATTGACGTTGGCGTTTCCAGCTTTCCGAGGCCTACGATCTGATATGTCCGCCATTGTCGTGCGACCCCCGTAGCCCCTAACCCTAACCCTAGATAACCCTAGTTTTACCTGATCGAAAGGCTTATAGGGTTACCGATGCTAAGAATGTGTTTTTGGTTGAAATGCTAAACTTAAAATTGAGTACCAGAAGCGAGCCACATATCATCGCGTTCGTCTTATCGATGGCTACGCGTGGACGTGACTAACTTTTATTTCTGACCTTTGTGGGAGGAGCTATCGCACTTTAAAGGCTAACCCTAGGGTTAGGAACCGTGCGACCGTGTGCGGAGAGACACATATCCAAATGTCCGTCTCGACAAGCTATATAACATACTAAAAGATGGGACCGTGTCGACCTTTGTGGGAGGAGCTATCGCACTTTAAAGGCTAACCCTAGGGTTAGGAACCGTGCGACCGTGTGCGGAGAGACACATATCCAAATGTCCGTCTCGACAAGCTATATAACATACTAAAAGATGGGACCGTGTCGACCTTTGTGGGAGGAGCTATCGCACTTTAAAGGCTAACCCTAGGGTTAGGAACCGTGCGACCGTGTGCGGAGAGACACATATCCAAATGTCCGTCTCGACAAGCTATATAACATACTAAAAGATGGGACCGTGTCGACCTTTGTGGGAGGAGCTATCGCACTTTAAAGGGTTAGGGTTAGGGTTAGGGTTAGGGCAATGGGGGTTCGCAAGATTACCGGTAATCTTACCGATAAGACCCAGGAGCCTCTGAACGTCCAGGACACAAGTATGAGACATCTAAAATTCCGTAATGGCGACCCGATTCGGAATCTGTTGTCCTCATTGATTTCTGAGCTTCCTAGCGGCAACAGCGCCACCATTTGTCTGCCATTAAAATTGCACAAAAAAATTCAAAAAAAAAAAAACTTTTGCCTACGTACTAAGTAGGCCACTGCGAATCTTTTTCCCTCTTGAGAGTTTTGTCTAAAATGTCCAGAAGGGGGCGCAAAGCGAACCCGGAAGTGTTTTGACACTTGTGTTTTTTTCCAGATTTTTTTTTTTTTTTTTTAGGGTTAGGCTTAGTGTATACAAGTCTGCGGGTTAGGTTTAGGGTGAGGGTTTGAGATAGGTAGTAGTTGTAGTACTAAGACTGGTTAGGGTTAGTGTATACAAGTCTGCGGGTTAGGTTCAGGGTGAGGGTTTGAGATAGGTTGTAGTTGTAGTACTAAGACAAGTCTAAGTCCACATCAAGAAGGTTTTTTTTTTTTTTTTTTTTGGTTTAGTTTCTTTTTTTTTTTTCTTTTTTTTTGATTTTTTTTTTTTTTTTTTGAATTTTTTTTCTTTTTTTTTCTTTTTTTCTTTTTTTTTTTAATTTTTTTTCTTTTTTTGCATGTTTCAAGTGATTTGGGATCGACTGGTAATAGTCCCCAGTGCACTTATTTTGGTGTCCCCAAGCTCTGGGACTTAGTAAAATTTACCCCAGACCTTAGGAGTGTCGTAGAGCGACGGGACCAATTCCATTAAATCCGGCATGAAAAAGTGATTCAGAAAATGTGTTGTTTGAAAAAAAATAATAATAATTGAGCTCTAGGGGCTGAAAAAACGTGTCTCTTTTGATTTGGCGGAGAGTTAGCAGTGTCGGAGAGCTACGAAACCACTTCCATCGGATTCGGGACGCTTCAAACATTTAGAAACAGTCTTGTTTGTGAAGACAGCAATTTTTTTGAATATCTTATTGAATTTTAAAGCTGCAAGGCCGCAAAATAAAGCCTAAAATGTCAACGCTTGACCTTTGGGTCTTCGGAGTGTCTTTGAGCGTCGGGAGTTGGCTCCCTAGACTCACTTTTTCCCTCTGAATACAGCCGTGGTGGTCTCGTGTCTCTACGATGTCGGGAAGTGGGTGTAATAGCCACTTAGCCGCCAGAAAACTTCTGTAAAAAACCGAGACCATTTTCCGACTCAGAATGACGAGGCGGACGCGCTGATATGTGTTTCCCAGCACACGGACTTACGGTTCTCTTAATTGGCTAGGGTTAGGGTTAGTTTTCAACGCGCGATAGCTCTTGAACGATACGTCCGTCAGACAAGTAATTGACGTTGGCGTTTCCAGCTTTCCGAGGCCTACGATCTGATATGTCCGCCATTGTCGTGCGACCCCCGTAGCCCCTAACCCTAACCCTAGATAACCCTAGTTTTACCTGATCGAAAGGCTTATAGGGTTACCGATGCTAAGAATGTGTTTTTGGTTGAAATGCTAAACTTAAAATTGAGTACCAGAAGCGAGCCACATATCATCGCGTTCGTCTTATCGATGGCTACGCGTGGACGTGACTAACTTTTATTTCTGACCTTTGTGGGAGGAGCTATCGCACTTTAAAGGCTAACCCTAGGGTTAGGAACCGTGCGACCGTGTGCGGAGAGACACATATCCAAATGTCCGTCTCGACAAGCTATATAACATACTAAAAGATGGGACCGTGTCGACCTTTGTGGGAGGAGCTATCGCACTTTAAAGGCTAACCCTAGGGTTAGGAACCGTGCGACCGTGTGCGGAGAGACACATATCCAAATGTCCGTCTCGACAAGCTATATAACATACTAAAAGATGGGACCGTGTCGACCTTTGTGGGAGGAGCTATCGCACTTTAAAGGCTAACCCTAGGGTTAGGAACCGTGCGACCGTGTGCGGAGAGACACATATCCAAATGTCCGTCTCGACAAGCTATATAACATACTAAAAGATGGGACCGTGTCGACCTTTGTGGGAGGAGCTATCGCACTTTAAAGGGTTAGGGTTAGGGTTAGGGTTAGGGCAATGGGGGTTCGCAAGATTACCGGTAATCTTACCGATAAGACCCAGGAGCCTCTGAACGTCCAGGACACAAGTATGAGACATCTAAAATTCCGTAATGGCGACCCGATTCGGAATCTGTTGTCCTCATTGATTTCTGAGCTTCCTAGCGGCAACAGCGCCACCATTTGTCTGCCATTAAAATTGCACAAAAAAATTCAAAAAAACAAAAACTTTTGCCTACGTACTAAGTAGGCCACTGCGAATCTTTTTCCCTCTTGAGAGTTTTGTCTAAAATGTCCAGAAGGGGGCGCAACAGCGAACCCGGAAGTGTTTTGACACTTGTGTTATTTTCAAGATTTAGGGTTAGGTAATGGGGGTTCTACCGATAAGACTCAGGAGCCTCTGAGAGTCCAAAACACAAGTATGAGACATCAAAAATTCCGTAATGGCGACCCGATTCGGAATCTGTTGTCCTCATTGATTTCTGAGCTTCCTAGCGGCAACAGCGCCACCATTTGTCTGCCATTGAAATTGCACAAAAAAATTCAAAAAAAAAAAAACTTTTGCCTACGTACTAAGTAGGCCACTGCGAATCTTTTTCCCTCTTGAGAGTTTTGTCTAAAATGTCCAGAAGGGGGCGCAAAGCGAACCCGGAAGTGTTTTGACACTAAGAATGTGTTTTTGGTTGAAATGCTAAACTTAAAATTGAGTACCAGAAGCGAGCCACATATCATCGCGTTCGTCTTATCGATGGCTACGCGTGGACGTGACTAACTTTTATTTCTGACCTTTGTGGGAGGAGCTATCGCACTTTAAAGGCTAACCCTAGGGTTAGGAACCGTGCGACCGTGTGCGGAGAGACACATATCCAAATGTCCGTCTCGACAAGCTATATAACATACTAAAAGATGGGACCGTGTCGACCTTTGTGGGAGGAGCTATCGCACTTTAAAGGCTAACCCTAGGGTTAGGAACCGTGCGACCGTGTGCGGAGAGACACATATCCAAATGTCCGTCTCGACAAGCTATATAACATACTAAAAGATGGGACCGTGTCGACCTTTGTGGGAGGAGCTATCGCACTTTAAAGGCTAACCCTAGGGTTAGGAACCGTGCGACCGTGTGCGGAGAGACACATATCCAAATGTCCGTCTCGACAAGCTATATAACATACTAAAAGATGGGACCGTGTCGACCTTTGTGGGAGGAGCTATCGCACTTTAAAGGGTTAGGGTTAGGGTTAGGGTTAGGGCAATGGGGGTTCGCAAGATTACCGGTAATCTTACCGATAAGACCCAGGAGCCTCTGAACGTCCAGGACACAAGTATGAGACATCTAAAATTCCGTAATGGCGACCCGATTCGGAATCTGTTGTCCTCATTGATTTCTGAGCTTCCTAGCGGCAACAGCGCCACCATTTGTCTGCCATTAAAATTGCACAAAAAAATTCAAAAAAAAAAAAACTTTTGCCTACGTACTAAGTAGGCCACTGCGAATCTTTTTCCCTCTTGAGAGTTTTGTCTAAAATGTCCAGAAGGGGGCGCAACAGCGAACCCGGAAGTGTTTTGACACTTGTGTTATTTTCAAGATTTAGGGTTAGGTAATGGGGGTTCTACCGATAAGACTCAGGAGCCTCTGAGAGTCCAAAACACAAGTATGAGACATCAAAAATTCCGTAATGGCGACCCGATTCGGAATCTGTTGTCCTCATTGATTTCTGAGCTTCCTAGCGGCAACAGCGCCACCATTTGTCTGCCATTGAAATTGCACAAAAAAATTCAAAAAAAAAAAAACTTTTGCCTACGTACTAAGTAGGCCACTGCGAATCTTTTTCCCTCATGAGAGTTTTGTCTAAAATGTCCAGAAGGGGGCGCAAAGCGAACCCGGAAGTGTTTTGACACTAAGAATGTGTTTTTGGTTGAAATGCTAAACTTAAAATTGAGTACCAGAAGCGAGCCACATATCATCGCGTTCGTCTTATCGATGGCTACGCGTGGACGTGACTAACTTTTATTTCTGACCTTTGTGGGAGGAGCTATCGCACTTTAAAGGCTAACCCTAGGGTTAGGAACCGTGCGACCGTGTGCGGAGAGACACATATCCAAATGTCCGTCTCGACAAGCTATATAACATACTAAAAGATGGGACCGTGTCGACCTTTGTGGGAGGAGCTATCGCACTTTAAAGGCTAACCCTAGGGTTAGGAACCGTGCGACCGTGTGCGGAGAGACACATATCCAAATGTCCGTCTCGACAAGCTATATAACATACTAAAAGATGGGACCGTGTCGACCTTTGTGGGAGGAGCTATCGCACTTTAAAGGCTAACCCTAGGGTTAGGAACCGTGCGACCGTGTGCGGAGAGACACATATCCAAATGTCCGTCTCGACAAGCTATATAACATACTAAAAGATGGGACCGTGTCGACCTTTGTGGGAGGAGCTATCGCACTTTAAAGGGTTAGGGTTAGGGTTAGGGTTAGGCAATGGGGGTTCGCAAGATTACCGGTAATCTTACCGATAAGACCCAGGAGCCTCTGAACGTCCAGGACACAAGTATGAGACATCTAAAATTCCGTAATGGCGACCCGATTCGGAATCTGTTGTCCTCATTGATTTCTGAGCTTCCTAGCGGCAACAGCGCCACCATTTGTCTGCCATTAAAATTGCACAAAAAAATTCAAAAAAAAAAAAACTTTTGCCTACGTACTAAGTAGGCCACTGCGAATCTTTTTCCCTCTTGAGAGTTTTGTCTAAAATGTCCAGAAGGGGGCGCAAAGCGAACCCGGAAGTGTTTTGACACTAAGAATGTGTTTTTGGTTGAAATGCTAAACTTAAAATTGAGTACCAGAAGCGAGCCACATATCATCGCGTTCGTCTTATCGATGGCTACGCGTGGACGTGACTAACTTTTATTTCTGACCTTTGTGGGAGGAGCTATCGCACTTTAAAGGCTAACCCTAGGGTTAGGAACCGTGCGACCGTGTGCGGAGAGACACATATCCAAATGTCCGTCTCGACAAGCTATATAACATACTAAAAGATGGGACCGTGTCGACCTTTGTGGGAGGAGCTATCGCACTTTAAAGGCTAACCCTAGGGTTAGGAACCGTGCGACCGTGTGCGGAGAGACACATATCCAAATGTCCGTCTCGACAAGCTATATAACATACTAAAAGATGGGACCGTGTCGACCTTTGTGGGAGGAGCTATCGCACTTTAAAGGCTAACCCTAGGGTTAGGAACCGTGCGACCGTGTGCGGAGAGACACATATCCAAATGTCCGTCTCGACAAGCTATATAACATACTAAAAGATGGGACCGTGTCGACCTTTGTGGGAGGAGCTATCGCACTTTAAAGGGTTAGGGTTAGGGTTAGGGTTAGGCAATGGGGGTTCGCAAGATTACCGGTAATCTTACCGATAAGACCCAGGAGCCTCTGAACGTCCAGGACACAAGTATGAGACATCTAAAATTCCGTAATGGCGACCCGATTCGGAATCTGTTGTCCTCATTGATTTCTGAGCTTCCTAGCGGCAACAGCGCCACCATTTGTCTGCCATTAAAATTGCACAAAAAAATTAAAAAAAAAAAAAACTTTTGCCTACGTACTAAGTAGGCCACTGCGAATCTTTTTCCCTCTTGAGAGTTTTGTCTAAAATGTCCAGAAGGGGGCGCAACAGCGAACCCGGAAGTGTTTTGACACTTGTGTTATTTTCAAGATTTAGGGTTAGGTAATGGGGGTTCTACCGATAAGACTCAGGAGCCTCTGAGAGTCCAAAACACAAGTATGAGACATCAAAAATTCCGTAATGGCGACCCGATTCGGAATCTGTTGTCCTCATTGATTTCTGAGCTTCCTAGCGGCAACAGCGCCACCATTTGTCTGCCATTGAAATTGCACAAAAAAATTCAAAAAAAAAACAACTTTTGCCTACGTACTAAGTAGGCCACTGCGAATCTTTTTCCCTCTTGAGAGTTTTGTCTAAAATGTCCAGAAGGGGGCGCAAAGCGAACCCGGAAGTGTTTTGACACTTGTGTTTTTTTCCAGATTTTTTTTTTTTTTTTTTAGGGTTAGGCTTAGTGTATACAAGTCTGCGGGTTAGGTTTAGGGTGAGGGTTTGAGATAGGTAGTAGTTGTAGTACTAAGACTGGTTAGGGTTAGTGTATACAAGTCTGCGGGTTAGGTTCAGGGTGAGGGTTTGAGATAGGTTGTAGTTGTAGTACTAAGACAAGTCTAAGTCCACATCAAGAAGGTTTTTTTTTTTTTTTTTTTTTTGGTTTAGTTTCTTTTTTTTTTTCTTTTTTTTTGATTTTTTTTTTTTTTTTTTTGAATTTTTTTTCTTTTTTTTTCTTTTTTTCTTTTTTTTTTTTCTTTTTTTTTCTTTTTTTGCATGTTTCAAGTGATTTGGGATCGACTGGTAATAGTCCCCAGTGCACTTATTTTGGTGTCCCCAAGCTCTGGGACTTAGTAAAATTTACCCCAGACCTTAGGAGTGTCGTAGAGCGACGGGACCAATTCCATTAAATCCGGCATGAAAAAGTGATTCAGAAAATGTGTTGTTTGAAAAAAAAAAATAATAATTGAGCTCTAGGGGCTGAAAAAACGTGTCTCTTTTGATTTGGCGGAGAGTTAGCAGTGTCGGAGAGCTACGAAACCACTTCCATCGGATTCGGGACGCTTCAAACATTTAGAAACAGTCTTGTTTGTGAAGACAGCAATTTTTTTGAATATCTTATTGAATTTTAAAGCTGCAAGGCCGCAAAATAAAGCCTAAAATGTCAACGCTTGACCTTTGGGTCTTCGGAGTGTCTTTGAGCGTCGGGAGTTGGCTCCCTAGACTCACTTTTTCCCGCTGAATACAGCCGTGGTGGTCTCGTGTCTCTACGATGTCGGGAAGTGGGTGTAATAGCCACTTAGCCGCCAGAAAACTTCTGTAAAAAACCGAGACCATTTTCCGACTCAGAACGACGAGGCGGACGCGCTGATATGTGTTTCCCAGCACACGGACTTACGGTTCTCTTAATTGGCTAGGGTTAGGGTTAGTTTTCAACGCGCGATAGCTCTTGAACGATACGTCCGTCAGACAAGTAATTGACGTTGGCGTTTCCAGCTTTCCGAGGCCTACGATCTGATATGTCCGCCATTGTCGTGCGACCCCCGTAGCCCCTAACCCTAACCCTAGATAACCCTAGTTTTACCTGATCGAAAGGCTTATAGGGTTACCGATGCTAAGAATGTGTTTTTGGTTGAAATGCTAAACTTAAAATTGAGTACCAGAAGCGAGCCACATATCATCGCGTTCGTCTTATCGATGGCTACGCGTGGACGTGACTAACTTTTATTTCTGACCTTTGTGGGAGGAGCTATCGCACTTTAAAGGCTAACCCTAGGGTTAGGAACCGTGCGACCGTGTGCGGAGAGACACATATCCAAATGTCCGTCTCGACAAGCTATATAACATACTAAAAGATGGGACCGTGTCGACCTTTGTGGGAGGAGCTATCGCACTTTAAAGGCTAACCCTAGGGTTAGGAACCGTGCGACCGTGTGCGGAGAGACACATATCCAAATGTCCGTCTCGACAAGCTATATAACATACTAAAAGATGGGACCGTGTCGACCTTTGTGGGAGGAGCTATCGCACTTTAAAGGCTAACCCTAGGGTTAGGAACCGTGCGACCGTGTGCGGAGAGACACATATCCAAATGTCCGTCTCGACAAGCTATATAACATACTAAAAGATGGGACCGTGTCGACCTTTGTGGGAGGAGCTATCGCACTTTAAAGGGTTAGGGTTAGGGTTAGGGTTAGGCAATGGGGGTTCGCAAGATTACCGGTAATCTTACCGATAAGACCCAGGAGCCTCTGAACGTCCAGGACACAAGTATGAGACATCTAAAATTCCGTAATGGCGACCCGATTCGGAATCTGTTGTCCTCATTGATTTCTGAGCTTCCTAGCGGCAACAGCGCCACCATTTGTCTGCCATTGAAATTGCACAAAAAAATTCAAAAAAAAAAAAACTTTTGCCTACGTACTAAGTAGGCCACTGCGAATCTTTTTCCCTCTTGAGAGTTTTGTCTAAAATGTCCAGAAGGGGGCGCAAAGCGAACCCGGAAGTGTTTTGACACTAAGAATGTGTTTTTGGTTGAAATGCTAAACTTAAAATTGAGTACCAGAAGCGAGCCACATATCATCGCGTTCGTCTTATCGATGGCTACGCGTGGACGTGACTAACTTTTATTTCTGACCTTTGTGGGAGGAGCTATCGCACTTTAAAGGCTAACCCTAGGGTTAGGAACCGTGCGACCGTGTGCGGAGAGACACATATCCAAATGTCCGTCTCGACAAGCTATATAACATACTAAAAGATGGGACCGTGTCGACCTTTGTGGGAGGAGCTATCGCACTTTAAAGGCTAACCCTAGGGTTAGGAACCGTGCGACCGTGTGCGGAGAGACACATATCCAAATGTCCGTCTCGACAAGCTATATAACATACTAAAAGATGGGACCGTGTCGACCTTTGTGGGAGGAGCTATCGCACTTTAAAGGCTAACCCTAGGGTTAGGAACCGTGCGACCGTGTGCGGAGAGACACATATCCAAATGTCCGTCTCGACAAGCTATATAACATACTAAAAGATGGGACCGTGTCGACCTTTGTGGGAGGAGCTATCGCACTTTAAAGGGTTAGGGTTAGGGTTAGGGTTAGGCAATGGGGGTTCGCAAGATTACCGGTAATCTTACCGATAAGACCCAGGAGCCTCTGAACGTCCAGGACACAAGTATGAGACATCTAAAATTCCGTAATGGCGACCCGATTCGGAATCTGTTGTCCTCATTGATTTCTGAGCTTCCTAGCGGCAACAGCGCCACCATTTGTCTGCCATTAAAATTGCACAAAAAAATTCAAAAAAAAAACAACTTTTGCCTACGTACTAAGTAGGCCACTGCGAATCTTTTTCCCTCTTGAGAGTTTTGTCTAAAATGTCCAGAAGGGGGCGCAACAGCGAACCCGGAAGTGTTTTGACACTTGTGTTATTTTCAAGATTTAGGGTTAGGTAATGGGGGTTCTACCGATAAGACTCAGGAGCCTCTGAGAGTCCAAAACACAAGTATGAGACATCAAAAATTCCGTAATGGCGACCCGATTCGGAATCTGTTGTCCTCATTGATTTCTGAGCTTCCTAGCGGCAACAGCGCCACCATTTGTCTGCCATTGAAATTGCACAAAAAAATTCAAAAAAAAAAAAACTTTTGCCTACGTACTAAGTAGGCCACTGCGAATCTTTTTCCCTCTTGAGAGTTTTGTCTAAAATGTCCAGAAGGGGGCGCAAAGCGAACCCGGAAGTGTTTTGACACTTGTGTTTTTTTCCAGATTTTTTTTTTTTTTTTTTAGGGTTAGGCTTAGTGTATACAAGTCTGCGGGTTAGGTTTAGGGTGAGGGTTTGAGATAGGTAGTAGTTGTAGTACTAAGACTGGTTAGGGTTAGTGTATACAAGTCTGCGGGTTAGGTTCAGGGTGAGGGTTTGAGATAGGTTGTAGTTGTAGTACTAAGACAAGTCTAAGTCCACATCAAGAAGGTTTTTTTTTTTTTTTTTTTTTTGGTTTAGTTTCTTTTTTTTTTTCTTTTTTTTGATTTTTTTTTTTTTTTTTTTGAATTTTTTTTCTTTTTTTTTCTTTTTTTCTTTTTTTTTTTTTTCTTTTTTTTTCTTTTTTTGCATGTTTCAAGTGATTTGGGATCGACTGGTAATAGTCCCCAGTGCACTTATTTTGGTGTCCCCAAGCTCTGGGACTTAGTAAAATTTACCCCAGACCTTAGGAGTGTCGTAGAGCGACGGGACCAATTCCATTAAATCCGGCATGAAAAAGTGATTCAGAAAATGTGTTGTTTGAAAAAAAATAATAATAATTGAGCTCTAGGGGCTGAAAAAACGTGTCTCTTTTGATTTGGCGGAGAGTTAGCAGTGTCGGAGAGCTACGAAACCACTTCCATCGGATTCGGGACGCTTCAAACATTTAGAAACAGTCTTGTTTGTGAAGACAGCAATTTTTTTGAATATCTTATTGAATTTTAAAGCTGCAAGGCCGCAAAATAAAGCCTAAAATGTCAACGCTTGACCTTTGGGTCTTCGGAGTGTCTTTGAGCGTCGGGAGTTGGCTCCCTAGACTCACTTTTTCCCGCTGAATACAGCCGTGGTGGTCTCGTGTCTCTACGATGTCGGGAAGTGGGTGTAATAGCCACTTAGCCGCCAGAAAACTTCTGTAAAAAACCGAGACCATTTTCCGACTCAGAACGACGAGGCGGACGCGCTGATATGTGTTTCCCAGCACACGGACTTACGGTTCTCTTAATTGGCTAGGGTTAGGGTTAGTTTTCAACGCGCGATAGCTCTTGAACGATACGTCCGTCAGACAAGTAATTGACGTTGGCGTTTCCAGCTTTCCGAGGCCTACGATCTGATATGTCCGCCATTGTCGTGCGACCCCCGTAGCCCCTAACCCTAACCCTAGATAACCCTAGTTTTACCTGATCGAAAGGCTTATAGGGTTACCGATGCTAAGAATGTGTTTTTGGTTGAAATGCTAAACTTAAAATTGAGTACCAGAAGCGAGCCACATATCATCGCGTTCGTCTTATCGATGGCTACGCGTGGACGTGACTAACTTTTATTTCTGACCTTTGTGGGAGGAGCTATCGCACTTTAAAGGCTAACCCTAGGGTTAGGAACCGTGCGACCGTGTGCGGAGAGACACATATCCAAATGTCCGTCTCGACAAGCTATATAACATACTAAAAGATGGGACCGTGTCGACCTTTGTGGGAGGAGCTATCGCACTTTAAAGGCTAACCCTAGGGTTAGGAACCGTGCGACCGTGTGCGGAGAGACACATATCCAAATGTCCGTCTCGACAAGCTATATAACATACTAAAAGATGGGACCGTGTCGACCTTTGTGGGAGGAGCTATCGCACTTTAAAGGCTAACCCTAGGGTTAGGAACCGTGCGACCGTGTGCGGAGAGACACATATCCAAATGTCCGTCTCGACAAGCTATATAACATACTAAAAGATGGGACCGTGTCGACCTTTGTGGGAGGAGCTATCGCACTTTAAAGGGTTAGGGTTAGGGTTAGGGTTAGGCAATGGGGGTTCGCAAGATTACCGGTAATCTTACCGATAAGACCCAGGAGCCTCTGAACGTCCAGGACACAAGTATGAGACATCTAAAATTCCGTAATGGCGACCCGATTCGGAATCTGTTGTCCTCATTGATTTCTGAGCTTCCTAGCGGCAACAGCGCCACCATTTGTCTGCCATTGAAATTGCACAAAAAAATTCAAAAAAAAAAAAACTTTTGCCTACGTACTAAGTAGGCCACTGCGAATCTTTTTCCCTCTTGAGAGTTTTGTCTAAAATGTCCAGAAGGGGGCGCAAAGCGAACCCGGAAGTGTTTTGACACTAAGAATGTGTTTTTGGTTGAAATGCTAAACTTAAAATTGATACCAGAAGCGAGCCACATATCATCGCGTTCGTCTTATCGATGGCTACGCGTGGACGTGACTAACTTTTATTTCTGACCTTTGTGGGAGGAGCTATCGCACTTTAAAGGCTAACCCTAGGGTTAGGAACCGTGCGACCGTGTGCGGAGAGACACATATCCAAATGTCCGTCTCGACAAGCTATATAACATACTAAAAGATGGGACCGTGTCGACCTTTGTGGGAGGAGCTATCGCACTTTAAAGGCTAACCCTAGGGTTAGGAACCGTGCGACCGTGTGCGGAGAGACACATATCCAAATGTCCGTCTCGACAAGCTATATAACATACTAAAAGATGGGACCGTGTCGACCTTTGTGGGAGGAGCTATCGCACTTTAAAGGCTAACCCTAGGGTTAGGAACCGTGCGACCGTGTGCGGAGAGACACATATCCAAATGTCCGTCTCGACAAGCTATATAACATACTAAAAGATGGGACCGTGTCGACCTTTGTGGGAGGAGCTATCGCACTTTAAAGGGTTAGGGTTAGGGTTAGGGTTAGGCAATGGGGGTTCGCAAGATTACCGGTAATCTTACCGATAAGACCCAGGAGCCTCTGAACGTCCAGGACACAAGTATGAGACATCTAAAATTCCGTAATGGCGACCCGATTCGGAATCTGTTGTCCTCATTGATTTCTGAGCTTCCTAGCGGCAACAGCGCCACCATTTGTCTGCCATTAAAATTGCACAAAAAAATTCAAAAAAAAAACAACTTTTGCCTACGTACTAAGTAGGCCACTGCGAATCTTTTTCCCTCTTGAGAGTTTTGTCTAAAATGTCCAGAAGGGGGCGCAACAGCGAACCCGGAAGTGTTTTGACACTTGTGTTATTTTCAAGATTTAGGGTTAGGTAATGGGGGTTCTACCGATAAGACTCAGGAGCCTCTGAGAGTCCAAAACACAAGTATGAGACATCAAAAATTCCGTAATGGCGACCCGATTCGGAATCTGTTGTCCTCATTGATTTCTGAGCTTCCTAGCGGCAACAGCGCCACCATTTGTCTGCCATTGAAATTGCACAAAAAAATTCAAAAAAAAAAAAACTTTTGCCTACGTACTAAGTAGGCCACTGCGAATCTTTTTCCCTCTTGAGAGTTTTGTCTAAAATGTCCAGAAGGGGGCGCAAAGCGAACCCGGAAGTGTTTTGACACTTGTGTTTTTTTCCAGATTTTTTTTTTTTTTTTTTAGGGTTAGGCTTAGTGTATACAAGTCTGCGGGTTAGGTTTAGGGTGAGGGTTTGAGATAGGTAGTAGTTGTAGTACTAAGACTGGTTAGGGTTAGTGTATACAAGTCTGCGGGTTAGGTTCAGGGTGAGGGTTTGAGATAGGTTGTAGTTGTAGTACTAAGACAAGTCTAAGTCCACATCAAGAAGGTTTTTTTTTTTTTTTTTTTTTTGGTTTAGTTTCTTTTTTTTTTTCTTTTTTTTGATTTTTTTTTTTTTTTTTTTGAATTTTTTTTCTTTTTTTTTCTTTTTTTCTTTTTTTTTTTTTCTTTTTTTTTCTTTTTTTGCATGTTTCAAGTGATTTGGGATCGACTGGTAATAGTCCCCAGTGCACTTATTTTGGTGTCCCCAAGCTCTGGGACTTAGTAAAATTTACCCCAGACCTTAGGAGTGTCGTAGAGCGACGGGACCAATTCCATTAAATCCGGCATGAAAAAGTGATTCAGAAAATGTGTTGTTTGAAAAAAAATAATAATAATTGAGCTCTAGGGGCTGAAAAAACGTGTCTCTTTTGATTTGGCGGAGAGTTAGCAGTGTCGGAGAGCTACGAAACCACTTCCATCGGATTCGGGACGCTTCAAACATTTAGAAACAGTCTTGTTTGTGAAGACAGCAATTTTTTTGAATATCTTATTGAATTTTAAAGCTGCAAGGCCGCAAAATAAAGCCTAAAATGTCAACGCTTGACCTTTGGGTCTTCGGAGTGTCTTTGAGCGTCGGGAGTTGGCTCCCTAGACTCACTTTTTCCCGCTGAATACAGCCGTGGTGGTCTCGTGTCTCTACGATGTCGGGAAGTGGGTGTAATAGCCACTTAGCCGCCAGAAAACTTCTGTAAAAAACCGAGACCATTTTCCGACTCAGAACGACGAGGCGGACGCGCTGATATGTGTTTCCCAGCACACGGACTTACGGTTCTCTTAATTGGCTAGGGTTAGGGTTAGTTTTCAACGCGCGATAGCTCTTGAACGATACGTCCGTCAGACAAGTAATTGACGTTGGCGTTTCCAGCTTTCCGAGGCCTACGATCTGATATGTCCGCCATTGTCGTGCGACCCCCGTAGCCCCTAACCCTAACCCTAGATAACCCTAGTTTTACCTGATCGAAAGGCTTATAGGGTTACCGATGCTAAGAATGTGTTTTTGGTTGAAATGCTAAACTTAAAATTGAGTACCAGAAGCGAGCCACATATCATCGCGTTCGTCTTATCGATGGCTACGCGTGGACGTGACTAACTTTTATTTCTGACCTTTGTGGGAGGAGCTATCGCACTTTAAAGGCTAACCCTAGGGTTAGGAACCGTGCGACCGTGTGCGGAGAGACACATATCCAAATGTCCGTCTCGACAAGCTATATAACATACTAAAAGATGGGACCGTGTCGACCTTTGTGGGAGGAGCTATCGCACTTTAAAGGCTAACCCTAGGGTTAGGAACCGTGCGACCGTGTGCGGAGAGACACATATCCAAATGTCCGTCTCGACAAGCTATATAACATACTAAAAGATGGGACCGTGTCGACCTTTGTGGGAGGAGCTATCGCACTTTAAAGGCTAACCCTAGGGTTAGGAACCGTGCGACCGTGTGCGGAGAGACACATATCCAAATGTCCGTCTCGACAAGCTATATAACATACTAAAAGATGGGACCGTGTCGACCTTTGTGGGAGGAGCTATCGCACTTTAAAGGGTTAGGGTTAGGGTTAGGGTTAGGCAATGGGGGTTCGCAAGATTACCGGTAATCTTACCGATAAGACCCAGGAGCCTCTGAACGTCCAGGACACAAGTATGAGACATCTAAAATTCCGTAATGGCGACCCGATTCGGAATCTGTTGTCCTCATTGATTTCTGAGCTTCCTAGCGGCAACAGCGCCACCATTTGTCTGCCATTGAAATTGCACAAAAAAATTCAAAAAAAAAAAAACTTTTGCCTACGTACTAAGTAGGCCACTGCGAATCTTTTTCCCTCTTGAGAGTTTTGTCTAAAATGTCCAGAAGGGGGCGCAAAGCGAACCCGGAAGTGTTTTGACACTAAGAATGTGTTTTTGGTTGAAATGCTAAACTTAAAATTGAGTACCAGAAGCGAGCCACATATCATCGCGTTCGTCTTATCGATGGCTACGCGTGGACGTGACTAACTTTTATTTCTGACCTTTGTGGGAGGAGCTATCGCACTTTAAAGGCTAACCCTAGGGTTAGGAACCGTGCGACCGTGTGCGGAGAGACACATATCCAAATGTCCGTCTCGACAAGCTATATAACATACTAAAAGATGGGACCGTGTCGACCTTTGTGGGAGGAGCTATCGCACTTTAAAGGCTAACCCTAGGGTTAGGAACCGTGCGACCGTGTGCGGAGAGACACATATCCAAATGTCCGTCTCGACAAGCTATATAACATACTAAAAGATGGGACCGTGTCGACCTTTGTGGGAGGAGCTATCGCACTTTAAAGGCTAACCCTAGGGTTAGGAACCGTGCGACCGTGTGCGGAGAGACACATATCCAAATGTCCGTCTCGACAAGCTATATAACATACTAAAAGATGGGACCGTGTCGACCTTTGTGGGAGGAGCTATCGCACTTTAAAGGGTTAGGGTTAGGGTTAGGGTTAGGCAATGGGGGTTCGCAAGATTACCGGTAATCTTACCGATAAGACCCAGGAGCCTCTGAACGTCCAGGACACAAGTATGAGACATCTAAAATTCCGTAATGGCGACCCGATTCGGAATCTGTTGTCCTCATTGATTTCTGAGCTTCCTAGCGGCAACAGCGCCACCATTTGTCTGCCATTAAAATTGCACAAAAAAATTCAAAAAAAAAAAAACTTTTGCCTACGTACTAAGTAGGCCACTGCGAATCTTTTTCCCTCTTGAGAGTTTTGTCTAAAATGTCCAGAAGGGGGCGCAACAGCGAACCCGGAAGTGTTTTGACACTTGTGTTATTTTCAAGATTTAGGGTTAGGTAATGGGGGTTCTACCGATAAGACTCAGGAGCCTCTGAGAGTCCAAAACACAAGTATGAGACATCAAAAATTCCGTAATGGCGACCCGATTCGGAATCTGTTGTCCTCATTGATTTCTGAGCTTCCTAGCGGCAACAGCGCCACCATTTGTCTGCCATTGAAATTGCACAAAAAAATTCAAAAAAAAAAAAACTTTTGCCTACGTACTAAGTAGGCCACTGCGAATCTTTTTCCCTCTTGAGAGTTTTGTCTAAAATGTCCAGAAGGGGGCGCAAAGCGAACCCGGAAGTGTTTTGACACTTGTGTTTTTTTCCAGATTTTTTTTTTTTTTTTTTAGGGTTAGGCTTAGTGTATACAAGTCTGCGGGTTAGGTTTAGGGTGAGGGTTTGAGATAGGTAGTAGTTGTAGTACTAAGACTGGTTAGGGTTAGTGTATACAAGTCTGCGGGTTAGGTTCAGGGTGAGGGTTTGAGATAGGTTGTAGTTGTAGTACTAAGACAAGTCTAAGTCCACATCAAGAAGGTTTTTTTTTTTTTTTTTTTTTTGGTTTAGTTTCTTTTTTTTTTTCTTTTTTTTTGATTTTTTTTTTTTTTTTTTTGATTTTTTTTTCTTTTTTTTTCTTTTTTTCTTTTTTTTTTTTCTTTTTTTTTCTTTTTTTGCATGTTTCAAGTGATTTGGGATCGACTGGTAATAGTCCCCAGTGCACTTATTTTGGTGTCCCCAAGCTCTGGGACTTAGTAAAATTTACCCCAGACCTTAGGAGTGTCGTAGAGCGACGGGACCAATTCCATTAAATCCGGCATGAAAAAGTGATTCAGAAAATGTGTTGTTTGAAAAAAAAAAAAAATAATTGAGCTCTAGGGGCTGAAAAAACGTGTCTCTTTTGATTTGGCGGAGAGTTAGCAGTGTCGGAGAGCTACGAAACCACTTCCATCGGATTCGGGACGCTTCAAACATTTAGAAACAGTCTTGTTTGTGAAGACAGCAATTTTTTTGAATATCTTATTGAATTTTAAAGCTGCAAGGCCGCAAAATAAAGCCTAAAATGTCAACGCTTGACCTTTGGGTCTTCGGAGTGTCTTTGAGCGTCGGGAGTTGGCTCCCTAGACTCACTTTTTCCCGCTGAATACAGCCGTGGTGGTCTCGTGTCTCTACGATGTCGGGAAGTGGGTGTAATAGCCACTTAGCCGCCAGAAAACTTCTGTAAAAAACCGAGACCATTTTCCGACTCAGAACGACGAGGCGGACGCGCTGATATGTGTTTCCCAGCACACGGACTTACGGTTCTCTTAATTGGCTAGGGTTAGGGTTAGTTTTCAACGCGCGATAGCTCTTGAACGATACGTCCGTCAGACAAGTAATTGACGTTGGCGTTTCCAGCTTTCCGAGGCCTACGATCTGATATGTCCGCCATTGTCGTGCGACCCCCGTAGCCCCTAACCCTAACCCTAGATAACCCTAGTTTTACCTGATCGAAAGGCTTATAGGGTTACCGATGCTAAGAATGTGTTTTTGGTTGAAATGCTAAACTTAAAATTGAGTACCAGAAGCGAGCCACATATCATCGCGTTCGTCTTATCGATGGCTACGCGTGGACGTGACTAACTTTTATTTCTGACCTTTGTGGGAGGAGCTATCGCACTTTAAAGGCTAACCCTAGGGTTAGGAACCGTGCGACCGTGTGCGGAGAGACACATATCCAAATGTCCGTCTCGACAAGCTATATAACATACTAAAAGATGGGACCGTGTCGACCTTTGTGGGAGGAGCTATCGCACTTTAAAGGCTAACCCTAGGGTTAGGAACCGTGCGACCGTGTGCGGAGAGACACATATCCAAATGTCCGTCTCGACAAGCTATATAACATACTAAAAGATGGGACCGTGTCGACCTTTGTGGGAGGAGCTATCGCACTTTAAAGGCTAACCCTAGGGTTAGGAACCGTGCGACCGTGTGCGGAGAGACACATATCCAAATGTCCGTCTCGACAAGCTATATAACATACTAAAAGATGGGACCGTGTCGACCTTTGTGGGAGGAGCTATCGCACTTTAAAGGGTTAGGGTTAGGGTTAGGGTTAGGCAATGGGGGTTCGCAAGATTACCGGTAATCTTACCGATAAGACCCAGGAGCCTCTGAACGTCCAGGACACAAGTATGAGACATCTAAAATTCCGTAATGGCGACCCGATTCGGAATCTGTTGTCCTCATTGATTTCTGAGCTTCCTAGCGGCAACAGCGCCACCATTTGTCTGCCATTGAAATTGCACAAAAAAATTCAAAAAAAAAAAAACTTTTGCCTACGTACTAAGTAGGCCACTGCGAATCTTTTTCCCTCTTGAGAGTTTTGTCTAAAATGTCCAGAAGGGGGCGCAAAGCGAACCCGGAAGTGTTTTGACACTAAGAATGTGTTTTTGGTTGAAATGCTAAACTTAAAATTGAGTACCAGAAGCGAGCCACATATCATCGCGTTCGTCTTATCGATGGCTACGCGTGGACGTGACTAACTTTTATTTCTGACCTTTGTGGGAGGAGCTATCGCACTTTAAAGGCTAACCCTAGGGTTAGGAACCGTGCGACCGTGTGCGGAGAGACACATATCCAAATGTCCGTCTCGACAAGCTATATAACATACTAAAAGATGGGACCGTGTCGACCTTTGTGGGAGGAGCTATCGCACTTTAAAGGCTAACCCTAGGGTTAGGAACCGTGCGACCGTGTGCGGAGAGACACATATCCAAATGTCCGTCTCGACAAGCTATATAACATACTAAAAGATGGGACCGTGTCGACCTTTGTGGGAGGAGCTATCGCACTTTAAAGGCTAACCCTAGGGTTAGGAACCGTGCGACCGTGTGCGGAGAGACACATATCCAAATGTCCGTCTCGACAAGCTATATAACATACTAAAAGATGGGACCGTGTCGACCTTTGTGGGAGGAGCTATCGCACTTTAAAGGGTTAGGGTTAGGGTTAGGGTTAGGCAATGGGGGTTCGCAAGATTACCGGTAATCTTACCGATAAGACCCAGGAGCCTCTGAACGTCCAGGACACAAGTATGAGACATCTAAAATTCCGTAATGGCGACCCGATTCGGAATCTGTTGTCCTCATTGATTTCTGAGCTTCCTAGCGGCAACAGCGCCACCATTTGTCTGCCATTAAAATTGCACAAAAAAATTCAAAAAAAAAAAAACTTTTGCCTACGTACTAAGTAGGCCACTGCGAATCTTTTTCCCTCTTGAGAGTTTTGTCTAAAATGTCCAGAAGGGGGCGCAACAGCGAACCCGGAAGTGTTTTGACACTTGTGTTATTTTCAAGATTTAGGGTTAGGTAATGGGGGTTCTACCGATAAGACTCAGGAGCCTCTGAGAGTCCAAAACACAAGTATGAGACATCAAAAATTCCGTAATGGCGACCCGATTCGGAATCTGTTGTCCTCATTGATTTCTGAGCTTCCTAGCGGCAACAGCGCCACCATTTGTCTGCCATTGAAATTGCACAAAAAAATTCAAAAAAAAAAAAACTTTTGCCTACGTACTAAGTAGGCCACTGCGAATCTTTTTCCCTCTTGAGAGTTTTGTCTAAAATGTCCAGAAGGGGGCGCAAAGCGAACCCGGAAGTGTTTTGACACTTGTGTTTTTTTCCAGATTTTTTTTTTTTTTTTTTAGGGTTAGGCTTAGTGTATACAAGTCTGCGGGTTAGGTTTAGGGTGAGGGTTTGAGATAGGTAGTAGTTGTAGTACTAAGACTGGTTAGGGTTAGTGTATACAAGTCTGCGGGTTAGGTTCAGGGTGAGGGTTTGAGATAGGTTGTAGTTGTAGTACTAAGACAAGTCTAAGTCCACATCAAGAAGGTTTTTTTTTTTTTTTTTTTTTTGGTTTAGTTTCTTTTTTTTTTTCTTTTTTTTTGATTTTTTTTTTTTTTTTTTTGAATTTTTTTTCTTTTTTTTTCTTTTTTTCTTTTTTTTTTTTCTTTTTTTTTCTTTTTTTGCATGTTTCAAGTGATTTGGGATCGACTGGTAATAGTCCCCAGTGCACTTATTTTGGTGTCCCCAAGCTCTGGGACTTAGTAAAATTTACCCCAGACCTTAGGAGTGTCGTAGAGCGACGGGACCAATTCCATTAAATCCGGCATGAAAAAGTGATTCAGAAAATGTGTTGTTTGAAAAAAAAAAAAAATAATTGAGCTCTAGGGGCTGAAAAAACGTGTCTCTTTTGATTTGGCGGAGAGTTAGCAGTGTCGGAGAGCTACGAAACCACTTCCATCGGATTCGGGACGCTTCAAACATTTAGAAACAGTCTTGTTTGTGAAGACAGCAATTTTTTTGAATATCTTATTGAATTTTAAAGCTGCAAGGCCGCAAAATAAAGCCTAAAATGTCAACGCTTGACCTTTGGGTCTTCGGAGTGTCTTTGAGCGTCGGGAGTTGGCTCCCTAGACTCACTTTTTCCCGCTGAATACAGCCGTGGTGGTCTCGTGTCTCTACGATGTCGGGAAGTGGGTGTAATAGCCACTTAGCCGCCAGAAAACTTCTGTAAAAAACCGAGACCATTTTCCGACTCAGAACGACGAGGCGGACGCGCTGATATGTGTTTCCCAGCACACGGACTTACGGTTCTCTTAATTGGCTAGGGTTAGGGTTAGTTTTCAACGCGCGATAGCTCTTGAACGATACGTCCGTCAGACAAGTAATTGACGTTGGCGTTTCCAGCTTTCCGAGGCCTACGATCTGATATGTCCGCCATTGTCGTGCGACCCCCGTAGCCCCTAACCCTAACCCTAGATAACCCTAGTTTTACCTGATCGAAAGGCTTATAGGGTTACCGATGCTAAGAATGTGTTTTTGGTTGAAATGCTAAACTTAAAATTGAGTACCAGAAGCGAGCCACATATCATCGCGTTCGTCTTATCGATGGCTACGCGTGGACGTGACTAACTTTTATTTCTGACCTTTGTGGGAGGAGCTATCGCACTTTAAAGGCTAACCCTAGGGTTAGGAACCGTGCGACCGTGTGCGGAGAGACACATATCCAAATGTCCGTCTCGACAAGCTATATAACATACTAAAAGATGGGACCGTGTCGACCTTTGTGGGAGGAGCTATCGCACTTTAAAGGCTAACCCTAGGGTTAGGAACCGTGCGACCGTGTGCGGAGAGACACATATCCAAATGTCCGTCTCGACAAGCTATATAACATACTAAAAGATGGGACCGTGTCGACCTTTGTGGGAGGAGCTATCGCACTTTAAAGGCTAACCCTAGGGTTAGGAACCGTGCGACCGTGTGCGGAGAGACACATATCCAAATGTCCGTCTCGACAAGCTATATAACATACTAAAAGATGGGACCGTGTCGACCTTTGTGGGAGGAGCTATCGCACTTTAAAGGGTTAGGGTTAGGGTTAGGGTTAGGCAATGGGGGTTCGCAAGATTACCGGTAATCTTACCGATAAGACCCAGGAGCCTCTGAACGTCCAGGACACAAGTATGAGACATCTAAAATTCCGTAATGGCGACCCGATTCGGAATCTGTTGTCCTCATTGATTTCTGAGCTTCCTAGCGGCAACAGCGCCACCATTTGTCTGCCATTGAAATTGCACAAAAAAATTCAAAAAAAAAAAAACTTTTGCCTACGTACTAAGTAGGCCACTGCGAATCTTTTTCCCTCTTGAGAGTTTTGTCTAAAATGTCCAGAAGGGGGCGCAAAGCGAACCCGGAAGTGTTTTGACACTAAGAATGTGTTTTTGGTTGAAATGCTAAACTTAAAATTGAGTACCAGAAGCGAGCCACATATCATCGCGTTCGTCTTATCGATGGCTACGCGTGGACGTGACTAACTTTTATTTCTGACCTTTGTGGGAGGAGCTATCGCACTTTAAAGGCTAACCCTAGGGTTAGGAACCGTGCGACCGTGTGCGGAGAGACACATATCCAAATGTCCGTCTCGACAAGCTATATAACATACTAAAAGATGGGACCGTGTCGACCTTTGTGGGAGGAGCTATCGCACTTTAAAGGCTAACCCTAGGGTTAGGAACCGTGCGACCGTGTGCGGAGAGACACATATCCAAATGTCCGTCTCGACAAGCTATATAACATACTAAAAGATGGGACCGTGTCGACCTTTGTGGGAGGAGCTATCGCACTTTAAAGGCTAACCCTAGGGTTAGGAACCGTGCGACCGTGTGCGGAGAGACACATATCCAAATGTCCGTCTCGACAAGCTATATAACATACTAAAAGATGGGACCGTGTCGACCTTTGTGGGAGGAGCTATCGCACTTTAAAGGGTTAGGGTTAGGGTTAGGGTTAGGCAATGGGGGTTCGCAAGATTACCGGTAATCTTACCGATAAGACCCAGGAGCCTCTGAACGTCCAGGACACAAGTATGAGACATCTAAAATTCCGTAATGGCGACCCGATTCGGAATCTGTTGTCCTCATTGATTTCTGAGCTTCCTAGCGGCAACAGCGCCACCATTTGTCTGCCATTAAAATTGCACAAAAAAATTCAAAAAAAAAAAAACTTTTGCCTACGTACTAAGTAGGCCACTGCGAATCTTTTTCCCTCTTGAGAGTTTTGTCTAAAATGTCCAGAAGGGGGCGCAACAGCGAACCCGGAAGTGTTTTGACACTTGTGTTATTTTCAAGATTTAGGGTTAGGTAATGGGGGTTCTACCGATAAGACTCAGGAGCCTCTGAGAGTCCAAAACACAAGTATGAGACATCAAAAATTCCGTAATGGCGACCCGATTCGGAATCTGTTGTCCTCATTGATTTCTGAGCTTCCTAGCGGCAACAGCGCCACCATTTGTCTGCCATTGAAATTGCACAAAAAAATTCAAAAAAAAAAAACTTTTGCCTACGTACTAAGTAGGCCACTGCGAATCTTTTTCCCTCTTGAGAGTTTTGTCTAAAATGTCCAGAAGGGGGCGCAAAGCGAACCCGGAAGTGTTTTGACACTTGTGTTTTTTTCCAGATTTTTTTTTTTTTTTTTTAGGGTTAGGCTTAGTGTATACAAGTCTGCGGGTTAGGTTTAGGGTGAGGGTTTGAGATAGGTAGTAGTTGTAGTACTAAGACTGGTTAGGGTTAGTGTATACAAGTCTGCGGGTTAGGTTCAGGGTGAGGGTTTGAGATAGGTTGTAGTTGTAGTACTAAGACAAGTCTAAGTCCACATCAAGAAGGTTTTTTTTTTTTTTTTTTTTTTGGTTTAGTTTCTTTTTTTTTTTCTTTTTTTTTGATTTTTTTTTTTTTTTTTTTGAATTTTTTTTCTTTTTTTTTCTTTTTTTCTTTTTTTTTTTTCTTTTTTTTTCTTTTTTTGCATGTTTCAAGTGATTTGGGATCGACTGGTAATAGTCCCCAGTGCACTTATTTTGGTGTCCCCAAGCTCTGGGACTTAGTAAAATTTACCCCAGACCTTAGGAGTGTCGTAGAGCGACGGGACCAATTCCATTAAATCCGGCATGAAAAAGTGATTCAGAAAATGTGTTGTTTGAAAAAAAAAAATAATAATTGAGCTCTAGGGGCTGAAAAAACGTGTCTCTTTTGATTTGGCGGAGAGTTAGCAGTGTCGGAGAGCTACGAAACCACTTCCATCGGATTCGGGACGCTTCAAACATTTAGAAACAGTCTTGTTTGTGAAGACAGCAATTTTTTTGAATATCTTATTGAATTTTAAAGCTGCAAGGCCGCAAAATAAAGCCTAAAATGTCAACGCTTGACCTTTGGGTCTTCGGAGTGTCTTTGAGCGTCGGGAGTTGGCTCCCTAGACTCACTTTTTCCCGCTGAATACAGCCGTGGTGGTCTCGTGTCTCTACGATGTCGGGAAGTGGGTGTAATAGCCACTTAGCCGCCAGAAAACTTCTGTAAAAAACCGAGACCATTTTCCGACTCAGAACGACGAGGCGGACGCGCTGATATGTGTTTCCCAGCACACGGACTTACGGTTCTCTTAATTGGCTAGGGTTAGGGTTAGTTTTCAACGCGCGATAGCTCTTGAACGATACGTCCGTCAGACAAGTAATTGACGTTGGCGTTTCCAGCTTTCCGAGGCCTACGATCTGATATGTCCGCCATTGTCGTGCGACCCCCGTAGCCCCTAACCCTAACCCTAGATAACCCTAGTTTTACCTGATCGAAAGGCTTATAGGGTTACCGATGCTAAGAATGTGTTTTTGGTTGAAATGCTAAACTTAAAATTGAGTACCAGAAGCGAGCCACATATCATCGCGTTCGTCTTATCGATGGCTACGCGTGGACGTGACTAACTTTTATTTCTGACCTTTGTGGGAGGAGCTATCGCACTTTAAAGGCTAACCCTAGGGTTAGGAACCGTGCGACCGTGTGCGGAGAGACACATATCCAAATGTCCGTCTCGACAAGCTATATAACATACTAAAAGATGGGACCGTGTCGACCTTTGTGGGAGGAGCTATCGCACTTTAAAGGCTAACCCTAGGGTTAGGAACCGTGCGACCGTGTGCGGAGAGACACATATCCAAATGTCCGTCTCGACAAGCTATATAACATACTAAAAGATGGGACCGTGTCGACCTTTGTGGGAGGAGCTATCGCACTTTAAAGGCTAACCCTAGGGTTAGGAACCGTGCGACCGTGTGCGGAGAGACACATATCCAAATGTCCGTCTCGACAAGCTATATAACATACTAAAAGATGGGACCGTGTCGACCTTTGTGGGAGGAGCTATCGCACTTTAAAGGGTTAGGGTTAGGGTTAGGGTTAGGCAATGGGGGTTCGCAAGATTACCGGTAATCTTACCGATAAGACCCAGGAGCCTCTGAACGTCCAGGACACAAGTATGAGACATCTAAAATTCCGTAATGGCGACCCGATTCGGAATCTGTTGTCCTCATTGATTTCTGAGCTTCCTAGCGGCAACAGCGCCACCATTTGTCTGCCATTGAAATTGCACAAAAAAATTCAAAAAAAAAAAAACTTTTGCCTACGTACTAAGTAGGCCACTGCGAATCTTTTTCCCTCTTGAGAGTTTTGTCTAAAATGTCCAGAAGGGGGCGCAAAGCGAACCCGGAAGTGTTTTGACACTAAGAATGTGTTTTTGGTTGAAATGCTAAACTTAAAATTGAGTACCAGAAGCGAGCCACATATCATCGCGTTCGTCTTATCGATGGCTACGCGTGGACGTGACTAACTTTTATTTCTGACCTTTGTGGGAGGAGCTATCGCACTTTAAAGGCTAACCCTAGGGTTAGGAACCGTGCGACCGTGTGCGGAGAGACACATATCCAAATGTCCGTCTCGACAAGCTATATAACATACTAAAAGATGGGACCGTGTCGACCTTTGTGGGAGGAGCTATCGCACTTTAAAGGCTAACCCTAGGGTTAGGAACCGTGCGACCGTGTGCGGAGAGACACATATCCAAATGTCCGTCTCGACAAGCTATATAACATACTAAAAGATGGGACCGTGTCGACCTTTGTGGGAGGAGCTATCGCACTTTAAAGGCTAACCCTAGGGTTAGGAACCGTGCGACCGTGTGCGGAGAGACACATATCCAAATGTCCGTCTCGACAAGCTATATAACATACTAAAAGATGGGACCGTGTCGACCTTTGTGGGAGGAGCTATCGCACTTTAAAGGGTTAGGGTTAGGGTTAGGGTTAGGCAATGGGGGTTCGCAAGATTACCGGTAATCTTACCGATAAGACCCAGGAGCCTCTGAACGTCCAGGACACAAGTATGAGACATCTAAAATTCCGTAATGGCGACCCGATTCGGAATCTGTTGTCCTCATTGATTTCTGAGCTTCCTAGCGGCAACAGCGCCACCATTTGTCTGCCATTAAAATTGCACAAAAAAATTCAAAAAAAAAAAAACTTTTGCCTACGTACTAAGTAGGCCACTGCGAATCTTTTTCCCTCTTGAGAGTTTTGTCTAAAATGTCCAGAAGGGGGCGCAACAGCGAACCCGGAAGTGTTTTGACACTTGTGTTATTTTCAAGATTTAGGGTTAGGTAATGGGGGTTCTACCGATAAGACTCAGGAGCCTCTGAGAGTCCAAAACACAAGTATGAGACATCAAAAATTCCGTAATGGCGACCCGATTCGGAATCTGTTGTCCTCATTGATTTCTGAGCTTCCTAGCGGCAACAGCGCCACCATTTGTCTGCCATTGAAATTGCACAAAAAAATTCAAAAAAAAAAAACTTTTGCCTACGTACTAAGTAGGCCACTGCGAATCTTTTTCCCTCTTGAGAGTTTTGTCTAAAATGTCCAGAAGGGGGCGCAAAGCGAACCCGGAAGTGTTTTGACACTTGTGTTTTTTTCCAGATTTTTTTTTTTTTTTTTTAGGGTTAGGCTTAGTGTATACAAGTCTGCGGGTTAGGTTTAGGGTGAGGGTTTGAGATAGGTAGTAGTTGTAGTACTAAGACTGGTTAGGGTTAGTGTATACAAGTCTGCGGGTTAGGTTCAGGGTGAGGGTTTGAGATAGGTTGTAGTTGTAGTACTAAGACAAGTCTAAGTCCACATCAAGAAGGTTTTTTTTTTTTTTTTTTTTTTGGTTTAGTTTCTTTTTTTTTTTCTTTTTTTTTGATTTTTTTTTTTTTTTTTTTGAATTTTTTTTCTTTTTTTTTCTTTTTTTCTTTTTTTTTTTTTCTTTTTTTTTCTTTTTTTGCATGTTTCAAGTGATTTGGGATCGACTGGTAATAGTCCCCAGTGCACTTATTTTGGTGTCCCCAAGCTCTGGGACTTAGTAAAATTTACCCCAGACCTTAGGAGTGTCGTAGAGCGACGGGACCAATTCCATTAAATCCGGCATGAAAAAGTGATTCAGAAAATGTGTTGTTTGAAAAAAAAAAATAATAATTGAGCTCTAGGGGCTGAAAAAACGTGTCTCTTTTGATTTGGCGGAGAGTTAGCAGTGTCGGAGAGCTACGAAACCACTTCCATCGGATTCGGGACGCTTCAAACATTTAGAAACAGTCTTGTTTGTGAAGACAGCAATTTTTTTGAATATCTTATTGAATTTTAAAGCTGCAAGGCCGCAAAATAAAGCCTAAAATGTCAACGCTTGACCTTTGGGTCTTCGGAGTGTCTTTGAGCGTCGGGAGTTGGCTCCCTAGACTCACTTTTTCCCGCTGAATACAGCCGTGGTGGTCTCGTGTCTCTACGATGTCGGGAAGTGGGTGTAATAGCCACTTAGCCGCCAGAAAACTTCTGTAAAAAACCGAGACCATTTTCCGACTCAGAACGACGAGGCGGACGCGCTGATATGTGTTTCCCAGCACACGGACTTACGGTTCTCTTAATTGGCTAGGGTTAGGGTTAGTTTTCAACGCGCGATAGCTCTTGAACGATACGTCCGTCAGACAAGTAATTGACGTTGGCGTTTCCAGCTTTCCGAGGCCTACGATCTGATATGTCCGCCATTGTCGTGCGACCCCCGTAGCCCCTAACCCTAACCCTAGATAACCCTAGTTTTACCTGATCGAAAGGCTTATAGGGTTACCGATGCTAAGAATGTGTTTTTGGTTGAAATGCTAAACTTAAAATTGAGTACCAGAAGCGAGCCACATATCATCGCGTTCGTCTTATCGATGGCTACGCGTGGACGTGACTAACTTTTATTTCTGACCTTTGTGGGAGGAGCTATCGCACTTTAAAGGCTAACCCTAGGGTTAGGAACCGTGCGACCGTGTGCGGAGAGACACATATCCAAATGTCCGTCTCGACAAGCTATATAACATACTAAAAGATGGGACCGTGTCGACCTTTGTGGGAGGAGCTATCGCACTTTAAAGGCTAACCCTAGGGTTAGGAACCGTGCGACCGTGTGCGGAGAGACACATATCCAAATGTCCGTCTCGACAAGCTATATAACATACTAAAAGATGGGACCGTGTCGACCTTTGTGGGAGGAGCTATCGCACTTTAAAGGCTAACCCTAGGGTTAGGAACCGTGCGACCGTGTGCGGAGAGACACATATCCAAATGTCCGTCTCGACAAGCTATATAACATACTAAAAGATGGGACCGTGTCGACCTTTGTGGGAGGAGCTATCGCACTTTAAAGGGTTAGGGTTAGGGTTAGGGTTAGGCAATGGGGGTTCGCAAGATTACCGGTAATCTTACCGATAAGACCCAGGAGCCTCTGAACGTCCAGGACACAAGTATGAGACATCTAAAATTCCGTAATGGCGACCCGATTCGGAATCTGTTGTCCTCATTGATTTCTGAGCTTCCTAGCGGCAACAGCGCCACCATTTGTCTGCCATTAAAATTGCACAAAAAAATTCAAAAAAAAAAAAACTTTTGCCTACGTACTAAGTAGGCCACTGCGAATCTTTTTCCCTCTTGAGAGTTTTGTCTAAAATGTCCAGAAGGGGGCGCAACAGCGAACCCGGAAGTGTTTTGACACTTGTGTTATTTTCAAGATTTAGGGTTAGGTAATGGGGGTTCTACCGATAAGACTCAGGAGCCTCTGAGAGTCCAAAACACAAGTATGAGACATCAAAAATTCCGTAATGGCGACCCGATTCGGAATCTGTTGTCCTCATTGATTTCTGAGCTTCCTAGCGGCAACAGCGCCACCATTTGTCTGCCATTGAAATTGCACAAAAAAATTCAAAAAAAAAAAACTTTTGCCTACGTACTAAGTAGGCCACTGCGAATCTTTTTCCCTCTTGAGAGTTTTGTCTAAAATGTCCAGAAGGGGGCGCAAAGCGAACCCGGAAGTGTTTTGACACTTGTGTTTTTTTCCAGATTTTTTTTTTTTTTTTTTAGGGTTAGGCTTAGTGTATACAAGTCTGCGGGTTAGGTTTAGGGTGAGGGTTTGAGATAGGTAGTAGTTGTAGTACTAAGACTGGTTAGGGTTAGTGTATACAAGTCTGCGGGTTAGGTTCAGGGTGAGGGTTTGAGATAGGTTGTAGTTGTAGTACTAAGACAAGTCTAAGTCCACATCAAGAAGGTTTTTTTTTTTTTTTTTTTTTTGGTTTAGTTTCTTTTTTTTTTTCTTTTTTTTTGATTTTTTTTTTTTTTTTTTTGAATTTTTTTTCTTTTTTTTTCTTTTTTTCTTTTTTTTTTTTCTTTTTTTTTCTTTTTTTGCATGTTTCAAGTGATTTGGGATCGACTGGTAATAGTCCCCAGTGCACTTATTTTGGTGTCCCCAAGCTCTGGGACTTAGTAAAATTTACCCCAGACCTTAGGAGTGTCGTAGAGCGACGGGACCAATTCCATTAAATCCGGCATGAAAAAGTGATTCAGAAAATGTGTTGTTTGAAAAAAAAAAAAAATAATTGAGCTCTAGGGGCTGAAAAAACGTGTCTCTTTTGATTTGGCGGAGAGTTAGCAGTGTCGGAGAGCTACGAAACCACTTCCATCGGATTCGGGACGCTTCAAACATTTAGAAACAGTCTTGTTTGTGAAGACAGCAATTTTTTTGAATATCTTATTGAATTTTAAAGCTGCAAGGCCGCAAAATAAAGCCTAAAATGTCAACGCTTGACCTTTGGGTCTTCGGAGTGTCTTTGAGCGTCGGGAGTTGGCTCCCTAGACTCACTTTTTCCCGCTGAATACAGCCGTGGTGGTCTCGTGTCTCTACGATGTCGGGAAGTGGGTGTAATAGCCACTTAGCCGCCAGAAAACTTCTGTAAAAAACCGAGACCATTTTCCGACTCAGAACGACGAGGCGGACGCGCTGATATGTGTTTCCCAGCACACGGACTTACGGTTCTCTTAATTGGCTAGGGTTAGGGTTAGTTTTCAACGCGCGATAGCTCTTGAACGATACGTCCGTCAGACAAGTAATTGACGTTGGCGTTTCCAGCTTTCCGAGGCCTACGATCTGATATGTCCGCCATTGTCGTGCGACCCCCGTAGCCCCTAACCCTAACCCTAGATAACCCTAGTTTTACCTGATCGAAAGGCTTATAGGGTTACCGATGCTAAGAATGTGTTTTTGGTTGAAATGCTAAACTTAAAATTGAGTACCAGAAGCGAGCCACATATCATCGCGTTCGTCTTATCGATGGCTACGCGTGGACGTGACTAACTTTTATTTCTGACCTTTGTGGGAGGAGCTATCGCACTTTAAAGGCTAACCCTAGGGTTAGGAACCGTGCGACCGTGTGCGGAGAGACACATATCCAAATGTCCGTCTCGACAAGCTATATAACATACTAAAAGATGGGACCGTGTCGACCTTTGTGGGAGGAGCTATCGCACTTTAAAGGCTAACCCTAGGGTTAGGAACCGTGCGACCGTGTGCGGAGAGACACATATCCAAATGTCCGTCTCGACAAGCTATATAACATACTAAAAGATGGGACCGTGTCGACCTTTGTGGGAGGAGCTATCGCACTTTAAAGGCTAAACCTAGGGTTAGGAACCGTGCGACCGTGTGCGGAGAGACACATATCCAAATGTCCGTCTCGACAAGCTATATAACATACTAAAAGATGGGACCGTGTCGACCTTTGTGGGAGGAGCTATCGCACTTTAAAGGGTTAGGGTTAGGGTTAGGGTTAGGCAATGGGGGTTCGCAAGATTACCGGTAATCTTACCGATAAGACCCAGGAGCCTCTGAACGTCCAGGACACAAGTATGAGACATCTAAAATTCCGTAATGGCGACCCGATTCGGAATCTGTTGTCCTCATTGATTTCTGAGCTTCCTAGCGGCAACAGCGCCACCATTTGTCTGCCATTGAAATTGCACAAAAAAATTCAAAAAAAAAAAAACTTTTGCCTACGTACTAAGTAGGCCACTGCGAATCTTTTTCCCTCTTGAGAGTTTTGTCTAAAATGTCCAGAAGGGGGCGCAAAGCGAACCCGGAAGTGTTTTGACACTAAGAATGTGTTTTTGGTTGAAATGCTAAACTTAAAATTGAGTACCAGAAGCGAGCCACATATCATCGCGTTCGTCTTATCGATGGCTACGCGTGGACGTGACTAACTTTTATTTCTGACCTTTGTGGGAGGAGCTATCGCACTTTAAAGGCTAACCCTAGGGTTAGGAACCGTGCGACCGTGTGCGGAGAGACACATATCCAAATGTCCGTCTCGACAAGCTATATAACATACTAAAAGATGGGACCGTGTCGACCTTTGTGGGAGGAGCTATCGCACTTTAAAGGCTAACCCTAGGGTTAGGAACCGTGCGACCGTGTGCGGAGAGACACATATCCAAATGTCCGTCTCGACAAGCTATATAACATACTAAAAGATGGGACCGTGTCGACCTTTGTGGGAGGAGCTATCGCACTTTAAAGGCTAACCCTAGGGTTAGGAACCGTGCGACCGTGTGCGGAGAGACACATATCCAAATGTCCGTCTCGACAAGCTATATAACATACTAAAAGATGGGACCGTGTCGACCTTTGTGGGAGGAGCTATCGCACTTTAAAGGGTTAGGGTTAGGGTTAGGGTTAGGCAATGGGGGTTCGCAAGATTACCGGTAATCTTACCGATAAGACCCAGGAGCCTCTGAACGTCCAGGACACAAGTATGAGACATCTAAAATTCCGTAATGGCGACCCGATTCGGAATCTGTTGTCCTCATTGATTTCTGAGCTTCCTAGCGGCAACAGCGCCACCATTTGTCTGCCATTAAAATTGCACAAAAAAATTCAAAAAAAAAAAAACTTTTGCCTACGTACTAAGTAGGCCACTGCGAATCTTTTTCCCTCTTGAGAGTTTTGTCTAAAATGTCCAGAAGGGGGCGCAACAGCGAACCCGGAAGTGTTTTGACACTTGTGTTATTTTCAAGATTTAGGGTTAGGTAATGGGGGTTCTACCGATAAGACTCAGGAGCCTCTGAGAGTCCAAAACACAAGTATGAGACATCAAAAATTCCGTAATGGCGACCCGATTCGGAATCTGTTGTCCTCATTGATTTCTGAGCTTCCTAGCGGCAACAGCGCCACCATTTGTCTGCCATTGAAATTGCACAAAAAAATTCAAAAAAAAAAAACTTTTGCCTACGTACTAAGTAGGCCACTGCGAATCTTTTTCCCTCTTGAGAGTTTTGTCTAAAATGTCCAGAAGGGGGCGCAAAGCGAACCCGGAAGTGTTTTGACACTTGTGTTTTTTTCCAGATTTTTTTTTTTTTTTTTTAGGGTTAGGCTTAGTGTATACAAGTCTGCGGGTTAGGTTTAGGGTGAGGGTTTGAGATAGGTAGTAGTTGTAGTACTAAGACTGGTTAGGGTTAGTGTATACAAGTCTGCGGGTTAGGTTCAGGGTGAGGGTTTGAGATAGGTTGTAGTTGTAGTACTAAGACAAGTCTAAGTCCACATCAAGAAGGTTTTTTTTTTTTTTTTTTTTTTGGTTTAGTTTCTTTTTTTTTTTCTTTTTTTTTGATTTTTTTTTTTTTTTTTTGAATTTTTTTTCTTTTTTTTTCTTTTTTTCTTTTTTTTTTTTCTTTTTTTTTCTTTTTTTGCATGTTTCAAGTGATTTGGGATCGACTGGTAATAGTCCCCAGTGCACTTATTTTGGTGTCCCCAAGCTCTGGGACTTAGTAAAATTTACCCCAGACCTTAGGAGTGTCGTAGAGCGACGGGACCAATTCCATTAAATCCGGCATGAAAAAGTGATTCAGAAAATGTGTTGTTTGAAAAAAAAAAATAATAATTGAGCTCTAGGGGCTGAAAAAACGTGTCTCTTTTGATTTGGCGGAGAGTTAGCAGTGTCGGAGAGCTACGAAACCACTTCCATCGGATTCGGGACGCTTCAAACATTTAGAAACAGTCTTGTTTGTGAAGACAGCAATTTTTTTGAATATCTTATTGAATTTTAAAGCTGCAAGGCCGCAAAATAAAGCCTAAAATGTCAACGCTTGACCTTTGGGTCTTCGGAGTGTCTTTGAGCGTCGGGAGTTGGCTCCCTAGACTCACTTTTTCCCGCTGAATACAGCCGTGGTGGTCTCGTGTCTCTACGATGTCGGGAAGTGGGTGTAATAGCCACTTAGCCGCCAGAAAACTTCTGTAAAAAACCGAGACCATTTTCCGACTCAGAACGACGAGGCGGACGCGCTGATATGTGTTTCCCAGCACACGGACTTACGGTTCTCTTAATTGGCTAGGGTTAGGGTTAGTTTTCAACGCGCGATAGCTCTTGAACGATACGTCCGTCAGACAAGTAATTGACGTTGGCGTTTCCAGCTTTCCGAGGCCTACGATCTGATATGTCCGCCATTGTCGTGCGACCCCCGTAGCCCCTAACCCTAACCCTAGATAACCCTAGTTTTACCTGATCGAAAGGCTTATAGGGTTACCGATGCTAAGAATGTGTTTTTGGTTGAAATGCTAAACTTAAAATTGAGTACCAGAAGCGAGCCACATATCATCGCGTTCGTCTTATCGATGGCTACGCGTGGACGTGACTAACTTTTATTTCTGACCTTTGTGGGAGGAGCTATCGCACTTTAAAGGCTAACCCTAGGGTTAGGAACCGTGCGACCGTGTGCGGAGAGACACATATCCAAATGTCCGTCTCGACAAGCTATATAACATACTAAAAGATGGGACCGTGTCGACCTTTGTGGGAGGAGCTATCGCACTTTAAAGGCTAACCCTAGGGTTAGGAACCGTGCGACCGTGTGCGGAGAGACACATATCCAAATGTCCGTCTCGACAAGCTATATAACATACTAAAAGATGGGACCGTGTCGACCTTTGTGGGAGGAGCTATCGCACTTTAAAGGCTAACCCTAGGGTTAGGAACCGTGCGACCGTGTGCGGAGAGACACATATCCAAATGTCCGTCTCGACAAGCTATATAACATACTAAAAGATGGGACCGTGTCGACCTTTGTGGGAGGAGCTATCGCACTTTAAAGGGTTAGGGTTAGGGTTAGGGTTAGGCAATGGGGGTTCGCAAGATTACCGGTAATCTTACCGATAAGACCCAGGAGCCTCTGAACGTCCAGGACACAAGTATGAGACATCTAAAATTCCGTAATGGCGACCCGATTCGGAATCTGTTGTCCTCATTGATTTCTGAGCTTCCTAGCGGCAACAGCGCCACCATTTGTCTGCCATTAAAATTGCACAAAAAAATTCAAAAAACAAAAAACTTTTGCCTACGTACTAAGTAGGCCACTGCGAATCTTTTTCCCTCTTGAGAGTTTTGTCTAAAATGTCCAGAAGGGGGCGCAACAGCGAACCCGGAAGTGTTTTGACACTTGTGTTATTTTCAAGATTTAGGGTTAGGTAATGGGGGTTCTACCGATAAGACTCAGGAGCCTCTGAGAGTCCAAAACACAAGTATGAGACATCAAAAATTCCGTAATGGCGACCCGATTCGGAATCTGTTGTCCTCATTGATTTCTGAGCTTCCTAGCGGCAACAGCGCCACCATTTGTCTGCCATTGAAATTGCACAAAAAAATTCAAAAAAAAAAAAACTTTTGCCTACGTACTAAGTAGGCCACTGCGAATCTTTTTCCCTCTTGAGAGTTTTGTCTAAAATGTCCAGAAGGGGGCGCAAAGCGAACCCGGAAGTGTTTTGACACTTGTGTTTTTTTCCAGATTTTTTTTTTTTTTTTTTAGGGTTAGGCTTAGTGTATACAAGTCTGCGGGTTAGGTTTAGGGTGAGGGTTTGAGATAGGTAGTAGTTGTAGTACTAAGACTGGTTAGGGTTAGTGTATACAAGTCTGCGGGTTAGGTTCAGGGTGAGGGTTTGAGATAGGTTGTAGTTGTAGTACTAAGACAAGTCTAAGTCCACATCAAGACGGTTTTTTTTTTTTTTTTTTTTTTGGTTTAGTTTCTTTTTTTTTTTCTTTTTTTTTGATTTTTTTTTTTTTTTTTTTGAATTTTTTTTTTTTTTTTCTTTTTTTCTTTTTTTTTTTGAATTTTTTTTCTTTTTTTGCATGTTTCAAGTGATTTGGGATCGACTGGTAATAGTCCCCAGTGCACTTATTTTGGTGTCCCCAAGCTCTGGGACTTAGTAAAATTTACCCCAGACCTTAGGAGTGTCGTAGAGCGACGGGACCAATTCCATTAAATCCGGCATGAAAAAGTGATTCAGAAAATGTGTTGTTTGAAAAAAAAAAATAATAATTGAGCTCTAGGGGCTGAAAAAACGTGTCTCTTTTGATTTGGCGGAGAGTTAGCAGTGTCGGAGAGCTACGAAACCACTTCCATCGGATTCGGGACGCTTCAAACATTTAGAAACAGTCTTGTTTGTGAAGACAGCAATTTTTTTGAATATCTTATTGAATTTTAAAGCTGCAAGGCCGCAAATTAAAGCCTAAAATGTCAACGCTTGACCTTTGGGTCTTCGGAGTGTCTTTGAGCGTCGGGAGTTGGCTCCCTAGACTCACTTTTTCCCGCTGAATACAGCCGTGGTGGTCTCGTGTCTCTACGATGTCGGGAAGTGGGTGTAATAGCCACTTAGCCGCCAGAAAACTTCTGTAAAAAACCGAGACCATTTTCCGACTCAGAACGACGAGGCGGACGCGCTGATATGTGTTTCCCAGCACACGGACTTACGGTTCTCTTAATTGGCTAGGGTTAGGGTTAGTTTTCAACGCGCGATAGCTCTTGAACGATACGTCCGTCAGACAAGTAATTGACGTTGGCGTTTCCAGCTTTCCGAGGCCTACGATCTGATATGTCCGCCATTGTCGTGCGACCCCCGTAGCCCCTAACCCTAACCCTAGATAACCCTAGTTTTACCTGATCGAAAGGCTTATAGGGTTACCGATGCTAAGAATGTGTTTTTGGTTGAAATGCTAAACTTAAAATTGAGTACCAGAAGCGAGCCACATATCATCGCGTTCGTCTTATCGATGGCTACGCGTGGACGTGACTAACTTTTATTTCTGACCTTTGTGGGAGGAGCTATCGCACTTTAAAGGCTAACCCTAGGGTTAGGAACCGTGCGACCGTGTGCGGAGAGACACATATCCAAATGTCCGTCTCGACAAGCTATATAACATACTAAAAGATGGGACCGTGTCGACCTTTGTGGGAGGAGCTATCGCACTTTAAAGGCTAACCCTAGGGTTAGGAACCGTGCGACCGTGTGCGGAGAGACACATATCCAAATGTCCGTCTCGACAAGCTATATAACATACTAAAAGATGGGACCGTGTCGACCTTTGTGGGAGGAGCTATCGCACTTTAAAGGCTAACCCTAGGGTTAGGAACCGTGCGACCGTGTGCGGAGAGACACATATCCAAATGTCCGTCTCGACAAGCTATATAACATACTAAAAGATGGGACCGTGTCGACCTTTGTGGGAGGAGCTATCGCACTTTAAAGGGTTAGGGTTAGGGTTAGGGTTAGGCAATGGGGGTTCGCAAGATTACCGGTAATCTTACCGATAAGACCCAGGAGCCTCTGAACGTCCAGGACACAAGTATGAGACATCTAAAATTCCGTAATGGCGACCCGATTCGGAATCTGTTGTCCTCATTGATTTCTGAGCTTCCTAGCGGCAACAGCGCCACCATTTGTCTGCCATTAAAATTGCACAAAAAAATTCAAAAAACAAAAAACTTTTGCCTACGTACTAAGTAGGCCACTGCGAATCTTTTTCCCTCTTGAGAGTTTTGTCTAAAATGTCCAGAAGGGGGCGCAACAGCGAACCCGGAAGTGTTTTGACACTTGTGTTATTTTCAAGATTTAGGGTTAGGTAATGGGGGTTCTACCGATAAGACTCAGGAGCCTCTGAGAGTCCAAAACACAAGTATGAGACATCAAAAATTCCGTAATGGCGACCCGATTCGGAATCTGTTGTCCTCATTGATTTCTGAGCTTCCTAGCGGCAACAGCGCCACCATTTGTCTGCCATTGAAATTGCACAAAAAAATTCAAAAAAAAAAAAACTTTTGCCTACGTACTAAGTAGGCCACTGCGAATCTTTTTCCCTCTTGAGAGTTTTGTCTAAAATGTCCAGAAGGGGGCGCAAAGCGAACCCGGAAGTGTTTTGACACTTGTGTTTTTTTCCAGATTTTTTTTTTTTTTTTTTAGGGTTAGGCTTAGTGTATACAAGTCTGCGGGTTAGGTTTAGGGTGAGGGTTTGAGATAGGTAGTAGTTGTAGTACTAAGACTGGTTAGGGTTAGTGTATACAAGTCTGCGGGTTAGGTTCAGGGTGAGGGTTTGAGATAGGTTGTAGTTGTAGTACTAAGACAAGTCTAAGTCCACATCAAGAAGGTTTTTTTTTTTTTTTTTTTTTTGGTTTAGTTTCTTTTTTTTTCTTCTTTTTTTTTGATTTTTTTTTTTTTTTTTTTGAATTTTTTTTCTTTTTTTTTCTTTTTTTCTTTTTTTTTTTTTCTTTTTTTTTCTTTTTTTGCATGTTTCAAGTGATTTGGGATCGACTGGTAATAGTCCCCAGTGCACTTATTTTGGTGTCCCCAAGCTCTGGGACTTAGTAAAATTTACCCCAGACCTTAGGAGTGTCGTAGAGCGACGGGACCAATTCCATTAAATCCGGCATGAAAAAGTGATTCAGAAAATGTGTTGTTTGAAAAAAAAAAATAATAATTGAGCTCTAGGGGCTGAAAAAACGTGTCTCTTTTGATTTGGCGGAGAGTTAGCAGTGTCGGAGAGCTACGAAACCACTTCCATCGGATTCGGGACGCTTCAAACATTTAGAAACAGTCTTGTTTGTGAAGACAGCAATTTTTTTGAATATCTTATTGAATTTTAAAGCTGCAAGGCCGCAAATTAAAGCCTAAAATGTCAACGCTTGACCTTTGGGTCTTCGGAGTGTCTTTGAGCGTCGGGAGTTGGCTCCCTAGACTCACTTTTTCCCGCTGAATACAGCCGTGGTGGTCTCGTGTCTCTACGATGTCGGGAAGTGGGTGTAATAGCCACTTAGCCGCCAGAAAACTTCTGTAAAAAACCGAGACCATTTTCCGACTCAGAACGACGAGGCGGACGCGCTGATATGTGTTTCCCAGCACACGGACTTACGGTTCTCTTAATTGGCTAGGGTTAGGGTTAGTTTTCAACGCGCGATAGCTCTTGAACGATACGTCCGTCAGACAAGTAATTGACGTTGGCGTTTCCAGCTTTCCGAGGCCTACGATCTGATATGTCCGCCATTGTCGTGCGACCCCCGTAGCCCCTAACCCTAACCCTAGATAACCCTAGTTTTACCTGATCGAAAGGCTTATAGGGTTACCGATGCTAAGAATGTGTTTTTGGTTGAAATGCTAAACTTAAAATTGAGTACCAGAAGCGAGCCACATATCATCGCGTTCGTCTTATCGATGGCTACGCGTGGACGTGACTAACTTTTATTTCTGACCTTTGTGGGAGGAGCTATCGCACTTTAAAGGCTAACCCTAGGGTTAGGAACCGTGCGACCGTGTGCGGAGAGACACATATCCAAATGTCCGTCTCGACAAGCTATATAACATACTAAAAGATGGGACCGTGTCGACCTTTGTGGGAGGAGCTATCGCACTTTAAAGGCTAACCCTAGGGTTAGGAACCGTGCGACCGTGTGCGGAGAGACACATATCCAAATGTCCGTCTCGACAAGCTATATAACATACTAAAAGATGGGACCGTGTCGACCTTTGTGGGAGGAGCTATCGCACTTTAAAGGCTAACCCTAGGGTTAGGAACCGTGCGACCGTGTGCGGAGAGACACATATCCAAATGTCCGTCTCGACAAGCTATATAACATACTAAAAGATGGGACCGTGTCGACCTTTGTGGGAGGAGCTATCGCACTTTAAAGGGTTAGGGTTAGGGTTAGGGTTAGGCAATGGGGGTTCGCAAGATTACCGGTAATCTTACCGATAAGACCCAGGAGCCTCTGAACGTCCAGGACACAAGTATGAGACATCTAAAATTCCGTAATGGCGACCCGATTCGGAATCTGTTGTCCTCATTGATTTCTGAGCTTCCTAGCGGCAACAGCGCCACCATTTGTCTGCCATTAAAATTGCACAAAAAAATTCAAAAAACAAAAAACTTTTGCCTACGTACTAAGTAGGCCACTGCGAATCTTTTTCCCTCTTGAGTGTTTTGTCTAAAATGTCCAGAAGGGGGCGCAACAGCGAACCCGGAAGTGTTTTGACACTTGTGTTATTTTCAAGATTTAGGGTTAGGTAATGGGGGTTCTACCGATAAGACTCAGGAGCCTCTGAGAGTCCAAAACACAAGTATGAGACATCAAAAATTCCGTAATGGCGACCCGATTCGGAATCTGTTGTCCTCATTGATTTCTGAGCTTCCTAGCGGCAACAGCGCCACCATTTGTCTGCCATTGAAATTGCACAAAAAAATTCAAAAAAAAAAAAACTTTTGCCTACGTACTAAGTAGGCCACTGCGAATCTTTTTCCCTCTTGAGAGTTTTGTCTAAAATGTCCAGAAGGGGGCGCAAAGCGAACCCGGAAGTGTTTTGACACTTGTGTTTTTTTCCAGATTTTTTTTTTTTTTTTTTAGGGTTAGGCTTAGTGTATACAAGTCTGCGGGTTAGGTTTAGGGTGAGGGTTTGAGATAGGTAGTAGTTGTAGTACTAAGACTGGTTAGGGTTAGTGTATACAAGTCTGCGGGTTAGGTTCAGGGTGAGGGTTTGAGATAGGTTGTAGTTGTAGTACTAAGACAAGTCTAAGTCCACATCAAGAAGGTTTTTTTTTTTTTTTTTTTTTTGGTTTAGTTTCTTTTTTTTTCTTCTTTTTTTTTGATTTTTTTTTTTTTTTTTTGAATTTTTTTTCTTTTTTTTTCTTTTTTTCTTTTTTTTTTTTCTTTTTTTTTCTTTTTTTGCATGTTTCAAGTGATTTGGGATCGACTGGTAATAGTCCCCAGTGCACTTATTTTGGTGTCCCCAAGCTCTGGGACTTAGTAAAATTTACCCCAGACCTTAGGAGTGTCGTAGAGCGACGGGACCAATTCCATTAAATCCGGCATGAAAAAGTGATTCAGAAAATGTGTTGTTTGAAAAAAAATAATAATAATTGAGCTCTAGGGGCTGAAAAAACGTGTCTCTTTTGATTTGGCGGAGAGTTAGCAGTGTCGGAGAGCTACGAAACCACTTCCATCGGATTCGGGACGCTTCAAACATTTAGAAACAGTCTTGTTTGTGAAGACAGCAATTTTTTTGAATATCTTATTGAATTTTAAAGCTGCAAGGCCGCAAAATAAAGCCTAAAATGTCAACGCTTGACCTTTGGGTCTTCGGAGTGTCTTTGAGCGTCGGGAGTTGGCTCCCTAGACTCACTTTTTCCCGCTGAATACAGCCGTGGTGGTCTCGTGTCTCTACGATGTCGGGAAGTGGGTGTAATAGCCACTTAGCCGCCAGAAAACTTCTGTAAAAAACCGAGACCATTTTCCGACTCAGAACGACGAGGCGGACGCGCTGATATGTGTTTCCCAGCACACGGACTTACGGTTCTCTTAATTGGCTAGGGTTAGGGTTAGTTTTCAACGCGCGATAGCTCTTGAACGATACGTCCGTCAGACAAGTAATTGACGTTGGCGTTTCCAGCTTTCCGAGGCCTACGATCTGATATGTCCGCCATTGTCGTGCGACCCCCGTAGCCCCTAACCCTAACCCTAGATAACCCTAGTTTTACCTGATCGAAAGGCTTATAGGGTTACCGATGCTAAGAATGTGTTTTTGGTTGAAATGCTAAACTTAAAATTGAGTACCAGAAGCGAGCCACATATCATCGCGTTCGTCTTATCGATGGCTACGCGTGGACGTGACTAACTTTTATTTCTGACCTTTGTGGGAGGAGCTATCGCACTTTAAAGGCTAACCCTAGGGTTAGGAACCGTGCGACCGTGTGCGGAGAGACACATATCCAAATGTCCGTCTCGACAAGCTATATAACATACTAAAAGATGGGACCGTGTCGACCTTTGTGGGAGGAGCTATCGCACTTTAAAGGCTAACCCTAGGGTTAGGAACCGTGCGACCGTGTGCGGAGAGACACATATCCAAATGTCCGTCTCGACAAGCTATATAACATACTAAAAGATGGGACCGTGTCGACCTTTGTGGGAGGAGCTATCGCACTTTAAAGGCTAACCCTAGGGTTAGGAACCGTGCGACCGTGTGCGGAGAGACACATATCCAAATGTCCGTCTCGACAAGCTATATAACATACTAAAAGATGGGACCGTGTCGACCTTTGTGGGAGGAGCTATCGCACTTTAAAGGGTTAGGGTTAGGGTTAGGGTTAGGCAATGGGGGTTCGCAAGATTACCGGTAATCTTACCGATAAGACCCAGGAGCCTCTGAACGTCCAGGACACAAGTATGAGACATCTAAAATTCCGTAATGGCGACCCGATTCGGAATCTGTTGTCCTCATTGATTTCTGAGCTTCCTAGCGGCAACAGCGCCACCATTTGTCTGCCATTAAAATTGCACAAAAAAATTCAAAAAAAAAAAAACTTTTGCCTACGTACTAAGTAGGCCACTGCGAATCTTTTTCCCTCTTGAGAGTTTTGTCTAAAATGTCCAGAAGGGGGCGCAACAGCGAACCCGGAAGTGTTTTGACACTTGTGTTATTTTCAAGATTTAGGGTTAGGTAATGGGGGTTCTACCGATAAGACTCAGGAGCCTCTGAGAGTCCAAAACACAAGTATGAGACATCAAAAATTCCGTAATGGCGACCCGATTCGGAATCTGTTGTCCTCATTGATTTCTGAGCTTCCTAGCGGCAACAGCGCCACCATTTGTCTGCCATTGAAATTGCACAAAAAAATTCAAAAAAAAAAAAACTTTTGCCTACGTACTAAGTAGGCCACTGCGAATCTTTTTCCCTCTTGAGAGTTTTGTCTAAAATGTCCAGAAGGGGGCGCAAAGCGAACCCGGAAGTGTTTTGACACTTGTGTTTTTTTCCAGATTTTTTTTTTTTTTTTTTAGGGTTAGGCTTAGTGTATACAAGTCTGCGGGTTAGGTTTAGGGTGAGGGTTTGAGATAGGTAGTAGTTGTAGTACTAAGACTGGTTAGGGTTAGTGTATACAAGTCTGCGGGTTAGGTTCAGGGTGAGGGTTTGAGATAGGTTGTAGTTGTAGTACTAAGACAAGTCTAAGTCCACATCAAGAAGGTTTTTTTTTTTTTTTTTTTTTTGGTTTAGTTTCTTTTTTTTTTCTTTTTTTTTGATTTTTTTTTTTTTTTTTTTGAATTTTTTTTCTTTTTTTTTCTTTTTTTCTTTTTTTTTTTTCTTTTTTTTTCTTTTTTTGCATGTTTCAAGTGATTTGGGATCGACTGGTAATAGTCCCCAGTGCACTTATTTTGGTGTCCCCAAGCTCTTGGACTTAGTAAAATTTACCCCAGACCTTAGGAGTGTCGTAGAGCGACGGGACCAATTCCATTAAATCCGGCATGAAAAAGTGATTCAGAAAATGTGTTGTTTGAAAAAAAAAAAAAATAATTGAGCTCTAGGGGCTGAAAAAACGTGTCTCTTTTGATTTGGCGGAGAGTTAGCAGTGTCGGAGAGCTACGAAACCACTTCCATCGGATTCGGGACGCTTCAAACATTTAGAAACAGTCTTGTTTGTGAAGACAGCAATTTTTTTGAATATCTTATTGAATTTTAAAGCTGCAAGGCCGCAAAATAAAGCCTAAAATGTCAACGCTTGACCTTTGGGTCTTCGGAGTGTCTTTGAGCGTCGGGAGTTGGCTCCCTAGACTCACTTTTTCCCGCTGAATACAGCCGTGGTGGTCTCGTGTCTCTACGATGTCGGGAAGTGGGTGTAATAGCCACTTAGCCGCCAGAAAACTTCTGTAAAAAACCGAGACCATTTTCCGACTCAGAACGACGAGGCGGACGCGCTGATATGTGTTTCCCAGCACACGGACTTACGGTTCTCTTAATTGGCTAGGGTTAGGGTTAGTTTTCAACGCGCGATAGCTCTTGAACGATACGTCCGTCAGACAAGTAATTGACGTTGGCGTTTCCAGCTTTCCGAGGCCTACGATCTGATATGTCCGCCATTGTCGTGCGACCCCCGTAGCCCCTAACCCTAACCCTAGATAACCCTAGTTTTACCTGATCGAAAGGCTTATAGGGTTACCGATGCTAAGAATGTGTTTTTGGTTGAAATGCTAAACTTAAAATTGAGTACCAGAAGCGAGCCACATATCATCGCGTTCGTCTTATCGATGGCTACGCGTGGACGTGACTAACTTTTATTTCTGACCTTTGTGGGAGGAGCTATCGCACTTTAAAGGCTAACCCTAGGGTTAGGAACCGTGCGACCGTGTGCGGAGAGACACATATCCAAATGTCCGTCTCGACAAGCTATATAACATACTAAAAGATGGGACCGTGTCGACCTTTGTGGGAGGAGCTATCGCACTTTAAAGGCTAACCCTAGGGTTAGGAACCGTGCGACCGTGTGCGGAGAGACACATATCCAAATGTCCGTCTCGACAAGCTATATAACATACTAAAAGATGGGACCGTGTCGACCTTTGTGGGAGGAGCTATCGCACTTTAAAGGCTAACCCTAGGGTTAGGAACCGTGCGACCGTGTGCGGAGAGACACATATCCAAATGTCCGTCTCGACAAGCTATATAACATACTAAAAGATGGGACCGTGTCGACCTTTGTGGGAGGAGCTATCGCACTTTAAAGGGTTAGGGTTAGGGTTAGGGTTAGGCAATGGGGGTTCGCAAGATTACCGGTAATCTTACCGATAAGACCCAGGAGCCTCTGAACGTCCAGGACACAAGTATGAGACATCTAAAATTCCGTAATGGCGACCCGATTCGGAATCTGTTGTCCTCATTGATTTCTGAGCTTCCTAGCGGCAACAGCGCCACCATTTGTCTGCCATTAAAATTGCACAAAAAAATTCAAAAAAAAAAAAACTTTTGCCTACGTACTAAGTAGGCCACTGCGAATCTTTTTCCCTCTTGAGAGTTTTGTCTAAAATGTCCAGAAGGGGGCGCAACAGCGAACCCGGAAGTGTTTTGACACTTGTGTTATTTTCAAGATTTAGGGTTAGGTAATGGGGGTTCTACCGATAAGACTCAGGAGCCTCTGAGAGTCCAAAACACAAGTATGAGACATCAAAAATTCCGTAATGGCGACCCGATTCGGAATCTGTTGTCCTCATTGATTTCTGAGCTTCCTAGCGGCAACAGCGCCACCATTTGTCTGCCATTGAAATTGCACAAAAAAATTCAAAAAAAAAAAAACTTTTGCCTACGTACTAAGTAGGCCACTGCGAATCTTTTTCCCTCTTGAGAGTTTTGTCTAAAATGTCCAGAAGGGGGCGCAAAGCGAACCCGGAAGTGTTTTGACACTTGTGTGTTTTTCCAGATTTTTTTTTTTTTTTTTTAGGGTTAGGCTTAGTGTATACAAGTCTGCGGGTTAGGTTTAGGGTGAGGGTTTGAGATAGGTAGTAGTTGTAGTACTAAGACTGGTTAGGGTTAGTGTATACAAGTCTGCGGGTTAGGTTCAGGGTGAGGGTTTGAGATAGGTTGTAGTTGTAGTACTAAGACAAGTCTAAGTCCACATCAAGAAGGTTTTTTTTTTTTTTTTTTTTTTGGTTTAGTTTCTTTTTTTTTTCTTTTTTTTTTATTTTTATTTTTTTTTTTTTTGAATTTTTTTTCTTTTTTTTTCTTTTTTTCTTTTTTTTTTTTCTTTTTTTTTCTTTTTTTGCATGTTTCAAGTGATTTGGGATCGACTGGTAATAGTCCCCAGTGCACTTATTTTGGTGTCCCCAAGCTCTGGGACTTAGTAAAATTTACCCCAGACCTTAGGAGTGTCGTAGAGCGACGGGACCAATTCCATTAAATCCGGCATGAAAAAGTGATTCAGAAAATGTGTTGTTTGAAAAAAAAAAATAATAATTGAGCTCTAGGGGCTGAAAAAACGTGTCTCTTTTGATTTGGCGGAGAGTTAGCAGTGTCGGAGAGCTACGAAACCACTTCCATCGGATTCGGGACGCTTCAAACATTTAGAAACAGTCTTGTTTGTGAAGACAGCAATTTTTTTGAATATCTTATTGAATTTTAAAGCTGCAAGGCCGCAAAATAAAGCCTAAAATGTCAACGCTTGACCTTTGGGTCTTCGGAGTGTCTTTGAGCGTCGGGAGTTGGCTCCCTAGACTCACTTTTTCCCGCTGAATACAGCCGTGGTGGTCTCGTGTCTCTACGATGTCGGGAAGTGGGTGTAATAGCCACTTAGCCGCCAGAAAACTTCTGTAAAAAACCGAGACCATTTTCCGACTCAGAACGACGAGGCGGACGCGCTGATATGTGTTTCCCAGCACACGGACTTACGGTTCTCTTAATTGGCTAGGGTTAGGGTTAGTTTTCAACGCGCGATAGCTCTTGAACGATACGTCCGTCAGACAAGTAATTGACGTTGGCGTTTCCAGCTTTCCGAGGCCTACGATCTGATATGTCCGCCATTGTCGTGCGACCCCCGTAGCCCCTAACCCTAACCCTAGATAACCCTAGTTTTACCTGATCGAAAGGCTTATAGGGTTACCGATGCTAAGAATGTGTTTTTGGTTGAAATGCTAAACTTAAAATTGAGTACCAGAAGCGAGCCACATATCATCGCGTTCGTCTTATCGATGGCTACGCGTGGACGTGACTAACTTTTATTTCTGACCTTTGTGGGAGGAGCTATCGCACTTTAAAGGCTAACCCTAGGGTTAGGAACCGTGCGACCGTGTGCGGAGAGACACATATCCAAATGTCCGTCTCGACAAGCTATATAACATACTAAAAGATGGGACCGTGTCGACCTTTGTGGGAGGAGCTATCGCACTTTAAAGGCTAACCCTAGGGTTAGGAACCGTGCGACCGTGTGCGGAGAGACACATATCCAAATGTCCGTCTCGACAAGCTATATAACATACTAAAAGATGGGACCGTGTCGACCTTTGTGGGAGGAGCTATCGCACTTTAAAGGCTAACCCTAGGGTTAGGAACCGTGCGACCGTGTGCGGAGAGACACATATCCAAATGTCCGTCTCGACAAGCTATATAACATACTAAAAGATGGGACCGTGTCGACCTTTGTGGGAGGAGCTATCGCACTTTAAAGGGTTAGGGTTAGGGTTAGGGTTAGGCAATGGGGGTTCGCAAGATTACCGGTAATCTTACCGATAAGACCCAGGAGCCTCTGAACGTCCAGGACACAAGTATGAGACATCTAAAATTCCGTAATGGCGACCCGATTCGGAATCTGTTGTCCTCATTGATTTCTGAGCTTCCTAGCGGCAACAGCGCCACCATTTGTCTGCCATTAAAATTGCACAAAAAAATTCAAAAAACAAAAAACTTTTGCCTACGTACTAAGTAGGCCACTGCGAATCTTTTTCCCTCTTGAGAGTTTTGTCTAAAATGTCCAGAAGGGGGCGCAACAGCGAACCCGGAAGTGTTTTGACACTTGTGTTATTTTCAAGATTTAGGGTTAGGTAATGGGGGTTCTACCGATAAGACTCAGGAGCCTCTGAGAGTCCAAAACACAAGTATGAGACATCAAAAATTCCGTAATGGCGACCCGATTCGGAATCTGTTGTCCTCATTGATTTCTGAGCTTCCTAGCGGCAACAGCGCCACCATTTGTCTGCCATTGAAATTGCACAAAAAAATTCAAAAAAAAAAAAACTTTTGCCTACGTACTAAGTAGGCCACTGCGAATCTTTTTCCCTCTTGAGAGTTTTGTCTAAAATGTCCAGAAGGGGGCGCAAAGCGAACCCGGAAGTGTTTTGACACTTGTGTTTTTTTCCAGATTTTTTTTTTTTTTTTTTAGGGTTAGGCTTAGTGTATACAAGTCTGCGGGTTAGGTTTAGGGTGAGGGTTTGAGATAGGTAGTAGTTGTAGTACTAAGACTGGTTAGGGTTAGTGTATACAAGTCTGCGGGTTAGGTTCAGGGTGAGGGTTTGAGATAGGTTGTAGTTGTAGTACTAAGACAAGTCTAAGTCCACATCAAGAAGGTTTTTTTTTTTTTTTTTTTTTTTGGTTTAGTTTCTTTTTTTTTTTCTTTTTTTTTGATTTTTTTTTTTTTTTTTTTGATTTTTTTTTCTTTTTTTTTCTTTTTTTCTTTTTTTTTTTTCTTTTTTTTTCTTTTTTTGCATGTTTCAAGTGATTTGGGATCGACTGGTAATAGTCCCCAGTGCACTTATTTTGGTGTCCCCAAGCTCTGGGACTTAGTAAAATTTACCCCAGACCTTAGGAGTGTCGTAGAGCGACGGGACCAATTCCATTAAATCCGGCATGAAAAAGTGATTCAGAAAATGTGTTGTTTGAAAAAAAAAAATAATAATTGAGCTCTAGGGGCTGAAAAAACGTGTCTCTTTTGATTTGGCGGAGAGTTAGCAGTGTCGGAGAGCTACGAAACCACTTCCATCGGATTCGGGACGCTTCAAACATTTAGAAACAGTCTTGTTTCAATTTTTTTGAATATCTTATTGAATTTTAAAGCTGCAAGGCCGCAAAATAAAGCCTAAAATGTCAACGCTTGACCTTTGGGTCTTCGGAGTGTCTTTGAGCGTCGGGAGTTGGCTCCCTAGACTCACTTTTTCCCGCTGAATACAGCCGTGGTGGTCTCGTGTCTCTACGATGTCGGGAAGTGGGTGTAATAGCCACTTAGCCGCCAGAAAACTTCTGTAAAAAACCGAGACCATTTTCCGACTCAGAACGACGAGGCGGACGCGCTGATATGTGTTTCCCAGCACACGGACTTACGGTTCTCTTAATTGGCTAGGGTTAGGGTTAGTTTTCAACGCGCGATAGCTCTTGAACGATACGTCCGTCAGACAAGTACTTGACGTTGGCGTTTCCAGCTTTCCGAGGCCTACGATCTGATATGTCCGCCATTGTCGTGCGACCCCCGTAGCCCCTAACCCTAACCCTAGATAACCCTAGTTTTACCTGATCGAAAGGCTTATAGGGTTACCGATGCTAAGAATGTGTTTTTGGTTGAAATGCTAAACTTAAAATTGAGTACCAGAAGCGAGCCACATATCATCGCGTTCGTCTTATCGATGGCTACGCGTGGACGTGACTAACTTTTATTTCTGACCTTTGTGGGAGGAGCTATCGCACTTTAAAGGCTAACCCTAGGGTTAGGAACCGTGCGACCGTGTGCGGAGAGACACATATCCAAATGTCCGTCTCGACAAGCTATATAACATACTAAAAGATGGGACCGTGTCGACCTTTGTGGGAGGAGCTATCGCACTTTAAAGGCTAACCCTAGGGTTAGGAACCGTGCGACCGTGTGCGGAGAGACACATATCCAAATGTCCGTCTCGACAAGCTATATAACATACTAAAAGATGGGACCGTGTCGACCTTTGTGGGAGGAGCTATCGCACTTTAAAGGCTAACCCTAGGGTTAGGAACCGTGCGACCGTGTGCGGAGAGACACATATCCAAATGTCCGTCTCGACAAGCTATATAACATACTAAAAGATGGGACCGTGTCGACCTTTGTGGGAGGAGCTATCGCACTTTAAAGGGTTAGGGTTAGGGTTAGGGTTAGGCAATGGGGGTTCGCAAGATTACCGGTAATCTTACCGATAAGACCCAGGAGCCTCTGAACGTCCAGGACACAAGTATGAGACATCTAAAATTCCGTAATGGCGACCCGATTCGGAATCTGTTGTCCTCATTGATTTCTGAGCTTCCTAGCGGCAACAGCGCCACCATTTGTCTGCCATTAAAATTGCACAAAAAAATTCAAAAAAAAAAAAACTTTTGCCTACGTACTAAGTAGGCCACTGCGAATCTTTTTCCCTCTTGAGAGTTTTGTCTAAAATGTCCAGAAGGGGGCGCAACAGCGAACCCGGAAGTGTTTTGACACTTGTGTTATTTATATAATAATATACTTTAATAATATACTTTAATAATATACTTGAATAATATACTTTAATAATATACTTAATAATATAGTATAATAATATACTTTAATAATATACTTAATAATATACTTAATAATATAGTTTAAAAATATACTTTAATAATATACTTTAATAATATAGTTGAATAATATAGTTGAATAATATAGTTGAATAATATACTTTAATAATATACTTAATAATATACTTAATAATATAGTTTAATAATATACTTTAATAATATACTTTAATAATATACTTAATAATATACTTAATAATATAGTTTAATAATATACTTTAATAATATACTTTAATAATATAGTTGAATAATATAGTTTAATAATATAGTTTAATAATATACTTTAATAATATAGTTTAATAATATAGTTTAATAATATAGTTGAATAATATAGTTTAATAATATACTTTAATAATATACTTTAATAATATACTTTAATAATATAGTTGAATAATATACTTTAATAATATACTTAATAATATACTTAATAATATAGTTTAATAATATACTTTAATAATATACTTAATAATATACTTAATAATATAGTTTAATAATATACTTTAATAATATACTTTAATAATATAGTTGAATAATATAGTTTAATAATATAGTTTAATAATATAGTTTAATAATATAGTTGAATAATATAGTTTAATAATATAGTTGAATAATATAGTTTAATAATATAGTTTAATAATATAGTTTAATAATTTTGTTGAATAATATAGTTTAATAATATAGTTGAATAATATAGTTTAATAATATAGTTTAATAATATACTTTAATAATATACTTTAATAATATAGTTTAATAATATACTTTAATAATATAGTTTAATAATATACTTAATAATATAGTTTAATAATATAGTTTAATAATATAGTTTAATAATATAGTTTAATAATATAGTTTAATAATATACTTTAATAATATAGTTGAATAATATAGTTTAATAATATACTTTAATAATATAGTTTAATAATATAGTTTAATAATATACTTAATAATATAGTTTAATAATATAGTTTAATAATATACTTAATAATATACTTAATAATATAGTTTAATAATATAGTTTAATAATATACTTTAATAATATACTTAATAATATAGTTTAATAATATACTTTAATAATATACTTTAATAATATACTTTAATAATATACTTTAATAATATACTTTAATAATATACTTTAATAATATAGTTTAATAATATAGTTTAATAATATACTTAATAATATACTTTAATAATATACTTTAATAATATACTTTAAAAATATACTTTAATAATATAGTTTATTAATATACTTTATTAATATACTTTAATAATATAGTTTAATAATATACTTAATAATATACTTTAATAATATACTTTAATAATATACTTAATAATATAGTTTAATAATATACTTTAATAATATACTTTAATAATATACTTAATAATATAGTTTAATAATATAGTTTAATAATATAGTTTAATAATATAGTTTAATAATATAGTTTAATAATATAGTTTAATAATATAGTTTAATAATATACTTTAATAATATACTTAATAATATAGTTTAATAATATACTTTAATAATATACTTTAATAATATACTTTAATAATATACTTTAATAATATACTTTAATAATATACTTTAATAATATAGTTTAATAATATACTTAATAATATACTTTAATAATATACTTTAATAATATACTTTAAAAATATACTTTAATAATATAGTTTATTAATATACTTTATTAATATACTTTAATAATATAGTTTAATAATATACTTAATAATATACTTTAATAATATACTTTAATAATATACTTAATAATATAGTTTAATAATATACTTTAATAATATACTTTAATAATATACTTAATAATATAGTTTAATAATATAGTTTAATAATATACTTTAATAATATACTTTAATAATATAGTTTAATAATATAGTTTAATAATATACTTTAATAATATACTTTAATAATATACTTTAATAATATACTTTATACTATAGTTTAATAATATAGTTTAATAATATACTTTAATAATATACTTTAATAATATACTTAATAATATAGTTTAATAATATACTTTAATAATATAGTTTAATAATATAGTTTAATAATATAGTTTAATAATATACTTTAATAATATACTTTAATAATATACTTTAATAATATACTTTATACTATAGTTTAATAATATAGTTTAATAATATACTTTAATAATATACTTTAATAATATACTTTATACTATAGTTTAATAATATAGTTTAATAATATACTTTAATAATATACTTTAATAATATACTTAATAATATACTTTAATAATATACTTTAATAATATACTTAATAATATAGTTTAATAATATAGTTTAATAATATACTTTAATAATATACTTTAATAATATAGTTTAATAATATAGTTTAATAATATACTTTAATAATATACTTTAATAATATACTTTAATAATATACTTTATACTATAGTTTAATAATATAGTTTAATAATATACTTTAATAATATACTTTAATAATATACTTAATAATATACTTTAATAATATACTTTAATAATATACTTTAATAATATAGTTGAATAATATACTTTAATAATATACTTTAATAATATACTTAATAATATAGTTTAATAATATAGTTTAATAATATACTTAATAATATACTTAATAATATAGTTTAATAATATAGTTTAATAATATAGTTTAATAATATACTTAATAATATAGTTTAATAATATACTTTAATAATATACTTTAATAATATACTTTAATAATATACTTTAATAATATAGTTTAATAATATAGTTTAATAATATACTTAATAATATACTTTAATAATATACTTTAATAATATACTTTAAAAATATACTTTAATAATATACTTTAATAATATACTTTAAAAATATACTTTAATAATATACTTAATAATATACTTTAATAATATAGTTTAATAATATACTTAATAATATAGTTTAATAATATACTTTAATAATATACTTGAATAATATACTTTAATAATATACTTTAATAATATACTTTAATAATATACTTGAATAATATACTTTAATAATATACTTTAATAATATACTTAATAATATAGTTTAATAATATACTTTAATAATATACTTAATAATATACTTAATAATATAGTTTAAAAATATACTTTAATAATATACTTTAATAATATAGTTGAATAATATAGTTGAATAATATACTTTAATAATATACTTAATAATATACTTAATAATATACTTTAATAATATACTTTAATAATATACTTTAATAATATACTTTAATAATATACTTAATAATATACTTAATAATATAGTTTAATAATATACTTTAATAATATACTTTAATAATATAGTTGAATAATATAGTTTAATAATATAGTTTAATAATATACTTTAATAATATAGTTTAATAATATAGTTTAATAATATAGTTGAATAATATAGTTTAATAATATACTTTAATAATATACTTTAATAATATACTTTAATAATATAGTTGAATAATATACTTTAATAATATACTTAATAATATACTTAATAATATAGTTTAATAATATACTTTAATAATATACTTTAATAATATACTTAATAATATACTTAATAATATAGTTTAATAATATAGTTTAATAATATACTTTAATAATATAGTTGAATAATATAGTTTAATAATATAGTTTAATAATATACTTTAATAATATAGTTTAATAATATAGTTTAATAATATAGTTGAATAATATAGTTTAATAATATACTTTAATAATATACTTTAATAATATACTTTAATAATATAGTTTAATAATATACTTTAATAATATAGTTTAATAATATACTTAATAATATAGTTTAATAATATAGTTTAATAATATAGTTTAATAATATAGTTTAATAATATACTTTAATAATATACTTTAATAATATACTTTAATAATATAGTTGAATAATATAGTTTAATAATATAGTTTAATAATATACTTTAATAATATAGTTTAATAATATACTTAATAATATAGTTTAATAATATAGTTTAATAATATACTTAATAATATACTTAATAATATAGTTTAATAATATAGTTTAATAATATACTTTAATAATATACTTAATAATATAGTTTAATAATATACTTTAATAATATACTTTAATAATATACTTTAATAATATACTTTAATAATATACTTTAATAATATAGTTTAATAATATACTTTAATAATATACTTAATAATATACTTTAATAATATACTTTAATAATATACTTTAAAAATATACTTTAATAATATAGTTTATTAATATACTTTATTAATATACTTTAATAATATAGTTTAATAATATACTTAATAATATACTTTAATAATATACTTTAATAATATACTTAATAATATACTTTAATAATATACTTTAATAATATACTTAATAATATACTTAATAATATAGTTTAATAATATACTTTAATAATATAGTTTAATAATATAGTTTAATAATATACTTTAATAATATACTTTAATAATATACTTTAATAATATACTTTAATAATATACTTTATACTATAGTTTAATAATATAGTTTAATAATATAGTTTAATAATATACTTTAATAATATACTTAATAATATAGTTTAATAATATACTTTAATAATATACTTTAATAATATACTTTAATAATATACTTTATACTATAGTTTAATAATATACTTTAATAATATACTTTAATAATATACTTAATAATATAGTTTAATAATATACTTTAATAATATACTTTAATAATATAGTTTAATAATATAGTTTAATAATATAGTTTAATAATATACTTTAATAATATACTTTAATAATATACTTTAATAATATACTTTATACTATAGTTTAATAATATAGTTTAATAATATAGTTTAATAATATAGTTTAATAATATACTTTAATAATATACTTTATACTATAGTTTAATAATATACTTTAATAATATACTTTAATAATATACTTAATAATATAGTTTAATAATATACTTTAATAATATACTTTAATAATATAGTTTAATAATATAGTTTAATAATATAGTTTAATAATATACTTTAATAATATACTTTAATAATATACTTTAATAATATACTTTATACTATAGTTTAATAATATAGTTTAATAATATAGTTTAATAATATAGTTTAATAATATACTTTAATAATATACTTTAATAATATACTTAATAATATACTTTAATAATATACTTTAATAATATACTTTAATAATATAGTTGAATAATATACTTTAATAATATACTTTAATAATATACTTAATAATATAGTTTAATAATATAGTTTAATAATATACTTAATAATATACTTAATAATATAGTTTAATAATATAGTTTAATAATATACTTAATAATATAGTTTAATAATATACTTTAATAATATACTTTAATAATATACTTTAATAATATACTTTAATAATATAGTTTAATAATATACTTAATAATATACTTTAATAATATACTTTAATAATATACTTTAAAAATATACTTTAATAATATACTTTATTAATATACTTTAATAATATAGTTTAATAATATACTTAATAATATACTTTAATAATATAGTTTAATAATATACTTAATAATATAGTTTAATAATATACTTTAATAATATACTTGAATAATATACTTTAATAATATACTTTAATAATATACTTGAATAATATACTTGAATAATATACTTTAATAATATACTTTAATAATATACTTAATAATATAGTTTAATAATATACTTTAATAATATACTTAATAATATACTTAATAATATAGTTTAAAAATATACTTTAATAATATACTTTAATAAGTATATATTTTTTTTTAAAAGTACTTTGTCCGTGTAGGAGCTAGTTAAAACGCTCAAGATCAAATCTGTTTAATAAGCATAGGCCAGGGGCTAAACCTGTGTGTGGTCCCCTGAGCTTTATTTCGGTCATTGGTGGTTCAGAGCTTAAAGATACAACTGATTATAATTATATATATATATATATATATATATAGAGATATATAATATATAATATATACTTACGGCGTATCGGTGCGTACTTTTTGTAAATCTTTGTTAGGCAGTAGTTAGCGTAGACAGTTTAGGTAGATTGACTTTGTGTACATTTCATTTCATTCATTGGTTAGAGTTAGGTAAGAGTGTTGTGCGATACTTTAGAATAGGGCTAGATAGTTTTGATGGTTTCTTTGAGTTGCCCCATATAGCCTGTCTTTTCGTTTGTATTCCAGTTGTACATCTTTATTGTTTATTATTATGATACCTTATCCTTATAACGTGAATAAATAACAATTATCATGCCAGCCGTGTTGCATCCTCTTCTTATACCCCTAGACCTAAAAAGGGGAATGTAACACCCATGTTTTTTTAAATTTTGGAAAAAAAAGTTAGCCTCGTTTCTCATCATTTTGGACCATGGGCTATAGCCCATATCGTACGGCATACTATAGCGCGCCGTTTTTCATCATTTTTGATGATTTGACAATATTGAAAAAATGAAAAAAACGATGGGTTATATTGAAGCGTGCACCTACACACGCACAGGCGCACATGCGTATGCACACCTGGACCTGTAAATGAACAACACAAAAACTAAGGCACTGGTGTCGGACTTCTGGTTTACCGGAACGGGGTTCAACTCCCTGCAGTGCCCTGCTCAATGTGTTGTATTTACCGGAAAGGATGGGAAACATTAGCAAATTGCGGAGTGTTAGAAAAAAAAGGATGGGTTATTTTTTATAATAAAACCTTTTTTCCGCAATTTCCAATTTCCGCAATTTCCGCAATTTCCAATTTCCGCAATTTCCAATTTCCGCAATTTCCGCAATTGCCAATTTCCGCAATTTCCAAAATTTCCAAAATTTCCGCAATTTCCGCAATTTCCAATTTCCGCAATTTCCAATTTCCGCAATTTCCACAATTTCCGCAATTTCCACAATTTCCACAATTTCCAATTTCCGCAATTTCCAATTTCCGCAATTTCCGCAATTTCCAATTTCCGCAATTTCCAATTTCCAATTTCCGCAATTTCCAATTTCCGCAATTTCCGCAATTCCCAAAATTTCCACAATTTCCGCAATTTCCGCAATTTCCAATTTCCGCAATTTCCACAATTTCCACAATTTCCAATTTCCGCAATTTCCAATTTCCGCAATTTCCGCAATTTCCAATTTCCGCAATTGCCAATTTCCAATTTCCGCAATTTCCAATTTCCGCAATTTCCGCAATTGCCAATTTCCGCAATTTCCAATTTCCGCAATTTCCACAATTGCCAATTTCCGCAATTTCCACAATTTCCAATTTCCGCAATTTCCGCAATTGCCAATTTCCGCAATTTCCACAATTTCCAATTTCCGCAATTTCCAATTTCCGCAATTTCCGCAATTTCCAATTTCCGCAATTTCCGTAATTCCCAAAATTTTCACAATTTCCGCAATTTCCGAAATTTCCGCAATTGCCAATTTCCGCAATTTCCAAAATTTCCACAATTTCCGCAATTTCCGCAATTTCCAATTTCCGCAATTTCCAATTTCCGCAATTTCCACAATTGCCAATTTCCGCAATTTCCACAATTGCCAATTTCCGCAATTTCCGCAATTTCCAATTTCCGCAATTTCCGCAATTTCCGCAATTTCCACAATTTCCACAATTTCCAATTTCCGCAATTTCCGCAATTTCCAATTTCCGCAATTTCTGCAATTTCCAATTTCCGCAATTTCTAATTTCCGCAATTTCCGCAATTTCCAATTTCCAAAATTTCCACAATTTCCGCAATTTCCAATTTCCGCAATTTCCAATTTCCGCAATTTCCACAATTTCCGCAATTTCCACAATTTCCACAATTTCCAATTTCCGCAATTTCCAATTTCCGCAATTTCCGCAATTTCCAATTTCCGCAATTTCCAATTTCCAATTTCCGCAATTTCCAATTTCCGCAATTTCCGCAATTCCCAAAATTTCCGCAATTTCCGCAATTTCCAATTTCCGCAATTTCCAATTTCCGCAATTTCCGCAATTGCCAATTTCCAATTTCCGCAATTTCAAATTTCCGCAATTTCCGCAATTGCCAATTTCCGCAATTTCCAATTTCCGCAATTTACACAATTGCCAATTTCCGCAATTTCCACAATTTCCAATTTCCGCAATTTCCGCAATTGCCAATTTCCGCAATTTCCACAATTTCCAATTTCCGCAATTTCCAATTTCCGCAATTTCCGCAATTTCCAATTTCCGCAATTTCCGTAATTCCCAAAATTTTCACAATTTCCGCAATTTCCGAAATTTCCGCAATTGCCAATTTCCGCAATTTCCAAAATTTCCACAATTTCCGCAATTTCCGCAATTTCCAATTTCCGCAATTTCCAATTTCCGCAATTTCCACAATTGTCAATTTCCGCAATTTCCACAATTGTCAATTTCCGCAATTTCCACAATTGCCAATTTCCGCAATTTCCGCAATTTCCAATTTCCGCAATTTCCGCAATTTCCGCAATTTCCACAATTTCCACAATTTCCAATTTCCGCAATTTCCGCAATTTCCACAATTTCCACAATTTCCAATTTCCGCAATTTCCGCAATTTCCAATTTCCGCAACTTCTGCAATTTCCAATTTCCGCAATTTCTAATTTCCGCAATTTCCGCAATTTCCAATTTCCACAATTTCCGCAATTTCCGCAATTTCCAATTTCCGCAATTTCCAATTTCCGCAATTTCCACAATTGCCAATTTCCGCAATTTCCACAATTGCCAATTTCCGCAATTTCCGCAATTTCCAATTTCCGCAATTTCCGCAATTTCCGCAATTTCCACAATTTCCACAATTTCCAATTTCGCAAATTCCGCAATTTCCAATTTTCGCAATTTCTGCAATTTCCAATTTCCGCAATTTCTAATTTCCGCAATTTCCGCAATTTCCAATTTCCGCAATTTCCAATTTCCACAATTTCCGCAATTTCCGCAATTTCCAATTTCCGCAATTTCCAATTTCCGCAATTTCCACAATTGCCAATTTCCGCAATTTCCACAATTGCCAATTTCCGCAATTTCCGCAATTTCCAATTTCCGCAATTTCCGCAATTTCCGCAATTTCCACAATTTCCACAATTTCCAATTTCCGCAATTTCCGCAATTTCCAATTTTCGCAATTTCTGCAATTTCCAATTTCCGCAATTTCTAATTTCCGCAATTTCCGCAATTTCCAATTTCCGCAATTTCCACAATTGCCAATTTCCGCAATTTCCACAATTGCCAATTTCCGCAATTTCCGCAATTTCCAATTTCCGCAATTTCCGCAATTTCCGCAATTTCCACAATTTCCACAATTTCCAATTTCCGCAATTTCCGCAATTTCCAATTTCCGCATTTTCTGCAATTTCCAATTTCCGTAATTTCTAATTTCCGCAATTTCCACAATTGCCAATTTCCGCAATTTCCGCAATTTCCAATTTCCGCAATTTCCGCAATTTCCGCAATTTCCACAATTTCCACAATTTCCAATTTCCGCAATTTCCGCAATTTCCAATTTCCGCATTTTCTGCAATTTCCAATTTCCGTAATTTCTAATTTCCGCAATTTCCACAATTTCCAAAATTGGCAATTGTGGAAATTACGGAAATTGGAAATTGTGGAAATTGCGGAAATTGGAAATTGTAGAAATTGTGGAAATTGCAGAAATTGGAAATTGTGGAAATTGCGGAAATTGGCAATTGCGGAAATTGCGGAAATTGCGAAATTGCGGAAATTGGCAATTGTGGAAATTTGCGGAAATAATTGTGGAAATTGTGGAAATTACAGAAATTGTGGAAATTGTGGAAATTACAGAAAGGAAATAGCGGAAATTGGAAATTGTGGAAATTGCGGAAATTACAGAAATTGGAAATTGCGGAAATTGGCAATTGCGGAAATTGCGGAAATTGCGGAAATTGCGGAAATTGCGGAAATTGGCAATTGCGGAAATTGCGGAAATTGCGGAAATTGTGGAAATTGCGGAAATTGGCAATTGTGGAAATTGCGGAAATTGGAAATTGTGGAAATTGCGGAAATTGCGGAAATTAGAAATTGTGGAAATTGCGGAAATTGGCAATTGCGGAAATTACAGAAATTGTGGAAATTGTGGAAATTACAGAAATTGGAAATTGGAAATTGTGGAAATTGCGGAAATTGGAAATTGTGGAAATTGTGGAAATTACAGAAATTGGAAATTGTGGAAATTGCGGAAATTGGCAATTGTGGAAATTGCGGAAATTGGAAATTGTGGAAATTGTGGAAATTACAGAAATTGGAAATTGTGGAAATTGCGGAAATTGGCAATTGCGGAAATTGCGGAAATTGCGGAAATTGCGGAAATTGGCAATTGCGGAAATTGCGGAAATTGCGCGGAAATTGGCAATTGTGGAAATTGCGGAAATTGGAAATTGTGGAAATTGCGGAAATTGGCAATTGCGGAAATTGCGGAAATTGCGGAAATTGCGGAAATTGGCAATTGCGGAAATTGCGGAAATTGCAGAAATTGGAAATTGCGGAAATTGGAAATTGCGGAAATTGGAAATTGCGGAAATTGCGGAAATTGCGGAAATTGCGGAAATTGGCAATTGTGGAAATTGCGGAAATTGGAAATTGCGGAAATTGGAAATTGCGGAAATTGGAAATTGCGGAAATTGCGGAAATTGGAAATTGTGGAAATTGTGGAAATTTCGGAAATTGCGGAAATTACGGAAATTGGAAATTGCGGAAATTGCGGAAATTGCGGAAATTGGAAATTGTGGAAATTGCGGAAATTGCCAATTGCGGAAATTACGGAAATTGTAAATTTTGGAAATTGCGCAAATTGGAAATTTCCGCAATTGGAAATTGCGAAAATTGGAAATTGCGGAAATTGGAAATTGCGGAAATTGGAAATTGCGGAAATTGGAAATTGCGGAAATTGCGGAAATTGGAAATTGTGGAAATTGTGGAAATTTCGGAAATTGCGAAAATTGCGGAAATTGGAAATTGCGGAAATTGCGGAAATTGCGGAAATTGGAAATTGTGGAAATTGCGGAAATTGGCAATTGCGGAAATTGCGGAAATTGTGGAAATTTTGGAAATTGCGGAAATTGGCAATTGCGGAAATTGCGGAAATTGGAAATTGCGGAAATTGGAAATTGCGGAAATTGGAAATTGCGGAAATTGCGGAAATTGGAAATTGCGGAAATTGGAATTGCGGAAATTGGCAATTGCGGAAATTGCGGAAATTGGAAATTGTGGAAATTGCGGAAATTGGCAATTGTGGAAATTGCGGAAATAATTTGCCTGCAAAATAATTTGCCTGCTAAATAATTTGCCAAAATAATTTGCCAAAAAGTATTTTGTAAAAAGTATTTTGTAAAAAGTATTTTTAAAGTATTTTGTAAAAAGTATTTTGTAAAAAGTATTTTGTAAAATAATTTGCCTGCAAAATAATTTGCCAAAAAATAATTTGCCAAAAAATAATTTGCCAAAAAATAATTTGCCAAAATAATTTGCCAAAAAGTATTTTGTAAAAAGTATTTTGTAAAAAGTATTTTGTAAAAAGTATTTTGTAAAAAGTATTTTGTAAAAAGTATTTTGTAAAATAATTTGCCTGCAAAATAATTTGCCTGCAAAATAATTTGCCTGCAAAATAATTTGCCAAAACCCTAATAATTTGCCTAAAAAAATAATTTGCCTGCAAAATAATTTGCCAAAATAATTTGCCAAAATAATTTGCCAAAAAGTATTTTGCAAAAAGTATTTTGTAAAAAGTATTTTGTAAAAAGTATTTTGTAAAAAGTATTTTGTAAAAAGTATTTTGTAAAAAGTATTTTGCCTGCAAAATAATTTGCCTGCAAAATAATTTGCCCCCCAAAATAATTTGCCAAAATAATTTGCCAAAAAGTATTTTGCAAAAAGTATTTTGTAAAAAGTATTTTGTAAAAAGTATTTTGTAAAAAGTATTTTGTAAAAAGTATTTTGTAAAAAGTATTTTGTAAAATAATATGCCTGCAAAATAATTTGCCTGCAAAATAATTTGCCTGCAAAATAATTTGCCTGCAAAATAATTTGCCTGCTAAATAATTTGCCAAGATAATTTGCCTGCAAAATAATTTGCCTGCTAAATAATTTGCCAAAATAATTTGCCAAAAAGTATTTTGTAAAAAGTATTTTGTAAAAAGTATTTTTAAAAGTATTTTGTAAAAAGTATTTTGTAAAATAATTTGCCTGCAAAATAATTTGCCTGCAAAATATTTTGCCCCCCAAAATAATTTGCCCCCCAAAATAATTTGCCAAAATAATTTGCCAAAATAATTTGCCAAAAAATAATTTGCCAAAAAATAATTTGCCAAAAAATAATTTGCCAAAATAATTTGCCAAAAAGTATTTTGTAAAAAGTATTTTGTAAAAAGTATTTTGTAAAAAGTATTTTGTAAAAAGTATTTTGTAAAAAGTATTTTGTAAAATAATTTGCCTGCAAAATAATTTGCCTGCAAAATAATTTGCCTGCAAAATAATTTGCCAAAACCCTAATAATTTGCCTAAAAAAATAATTTGCCTGCAAAATAATTTGCCAAAATAATTTGCCAAAATAATTTGCCAAAAAGTATTTTGCAAAAAGTATTTTGTAAAAAGTATTTTGTAAAAAGTATTTTGTAAAAAGTATTTTGTAAAAAGTATTTTGTAAAAAGTATTTTGTAAAAAGTATTTTGCCTGCAAAATAATTTGCCTGCAAAATAATTTGCCCCCCAAAATAATTTGCCAAAATAATTTGCCAAAAAGTATTTTGCAAAAAGTATTTTGTAAAAAGTATTTTGTAAAAAGTATTTTGTAAAAAGTATTTTGTAAAAAGTATTTTGTAAAAAGTATTTTGTAAAATAATATGCCTGCAAAATAATTTGCCTGCAAAATAATTTGCCTGCAAAATAATTTGCCTGCAAAATAATTTGCCTGCTAAATAATTTGCCAAGATAATTTGCCTGCAAAATAATTTGCCTGCAAAATAATTTGCCTGCTAAATAATTTGCCAAGATAATTTGCCTGCAAAATAATTTGCCTGCAAAATAATTTGCCTGCAAAATAATTTGCCAAGATAATTTGCCTGCAAAATAATTTGCCTGCAAAATAATTTGCCTGCAAAATAATTTGCCAAAGCCTGCTAAATAATTTGCCTGCAAAATAATTTGCCTGCAAAATAATTTGCCAAAATAATTTGCCAAAACCCTAATAATTTGCCTGCAAAATAATTTGCCTGCTAAATAATTTGCCTGCTAAATAATTTGCCTGCAAAATATTTTGCCTGCTAAATAATTTGCCTGCAAAATAATTTGCCTGCAAAATAATTTGCCAAAACCCTAATAATTTGCCTGCAAAATAATTTGCCTGCAAAATAATTTGCCTGCAAAATAATTTGCCCCCCAAAATAATTTGCCAAAATAATTTGCCAAAATAATTTGCCAAAAAGTATTTTGCAAAAAGTATTTTGTAAAAAGTATTTTGTAAAAAGTATTTTGTAAAAAGTATTTTGTAAAAAGTATTTAATAATTTGCCTGCTAAATAATTTGCCTGCTAAATAATTTGCCTGCAAAATAATTTGCCTGCAAAATAATTTGCCTGCTAAATAATTTGCCTGCTAAATAATTTGCCAAAAAATAATTTGCCAAAAAATAATTTGCCAAAATAATTTGCCAAAAAGTATTTTGTAAAAAGTATTTTGTAAAAAGTATTTTGTAAAAAGTATATTTTAAAAAGTATTTTGTAAAATAATTTGCCTGCAAAATAATTTGCCAAAACCCTAATAATTTGCCTAAAAAAATAATTTGCCTGCAAAATAATTTGCCTGCAAAATAATTTGCCTGCAAAATAATTTGCCTGCAAAATAATTTGCCCCCCAAAATAATTTGCCAAAATAATTTGCCAAAAAGTATTTTGCAAAAAGTATTTTGTAAAAAGTATTTTGTAAAAAGTATTTTGTAAAATAATTTGCCTGCAAAATAATTTGCCTGCAAAATAATTTGCCTGCAAAATAATTTGCCTGCAAAATAATTTGCCAAGATAATTTGCCTGCAAAATAATTTGCCAAGATAATTTGCCTGCAAAATAATTTGCCTGCAAAATAATTTGCCTGCAAAATAATTTGCCAAGATAATTTGCCTGCAAAATAATTTGCCTGCAAAATAATTTGCCAAAACCCTAATAATTTGCCTGCAAAATAATTTGCCTGCAAAATAATTTGCCTGCAAAATAATTTGCCAAAACCCTAATAATTTGCCTAAAAAAATAATTTGCCAAAACCCTAATAATTTGCCTGCAAAATAATTTGCCTGCCAAATAATTTGCCTGCAAAATAATTTGCCTGCAAAATAATTTGCCAAAATAATTTGCCTGCAAAATAATTTGCCAAGATAATTTGCCTGCAAAATAATTTGCCTGCAAAATAATTTGCCTGCAAAATAATTTGCCTGCAAAATAATTTGCCTGCTAAATAATTTGCCTGCTAAATAATTTGCCTGCAAAATAATTTGCCTGCAAAATAATTTGCCTGCTAAATAATTTGCCTGCTAAATAATTTGCCAAAAAATAATTTGCCAAAATAATTTGCCAAAAAGTATTTTGTAAAAAGTATTTTGTAAAAAGATTTTGTAAAAAGTATTTTGTAAAAAGTATTTTGTAAAATAATTTGCCTGCAAAATAATTTGCCTGCAAAATAATTTGCCAAAACCCTAATAATTTGCCTAAAAAAATAATTTGCCTGCAAAATAATTTGCCTGCAAAATAATTTGCCTCCAAAATAATTTGCCTGCAAAATAATTTGCCTGCAAAATAATTTGCCTGCAAAATAATTTGCCTGCAAAATAATTTGCCAAAACCCTAATAATTTGCCTGCAAAATAATTTGCCTGCAAAATAATTTGCCTGCAAAATAATTTGCCAAAACCCTAATAATTTGCCTAAAAAAATAATTTGCCAAAACCCTAATAATTTGCCTGCAAAATAATTTGCCTGCCAAATAATTTGCCTGCAAAATAATTTGCCTGCAAAATAATTTGCCAAAATAATTTGCCTGCAAAATAATTTGCCAAGATAATTTGCCTGCAAAATAATTTGCCTGCAAAATAATTTGCCTGCAAAATAATTTGCCTGCAAAATAATTTGCCAAAGCCTGCTAAATAATTTGCCTGCAAAATAATTTGCCAAAATAATTTGCCAAAACCCTAATAATTTGCCTGCAAAATAATTTGCCTGCAAAATAATTTGCCTGCAAAATATTTTGCCTGCAAAATATTTTGCCTGCTAAATAATTTGCCTGCAAAATAATTTGCCTGCAAAATAATTTGCCTGCTAAATAATTTGCCTGCAAAATAATTTGCCAAAACCCTAATAATTTGCCTAAAAAAATAATTTGCCTGCTATATAATTTGCCAAAAAATAATTTGCCTGCAAAATAATTTGCCTGCAAAATAATTTGCCTGCAAAATAATTTGCCAAAAAATAATTTGCCAAAATAATTTGCCAAAAAGTATTTTGTAAAAAGTATTTTGTAAAAAGTATTTTGTAAAAAGTATTTTGTAAAATAATTTGCCTGCAAAATAATTTGCCTGCAAAATAATTTGCCTGCTAAATAATTTGCCAAAATAATTTGCCAAAAAGTATTTTGTAAAAAGTATTTTGTAAAAAGTATTTTTAAAAGTATTTTGTAAAAAGTATTTTGTAAAATAATTTGCCTGCAAAATAATTTGCCTGCAAAATATTTTGCCCCCCAAAATAATTTGCCCCCCAAAATAATTTGCCAAAATAATTTGCCAAAATAATTTGCCTGCTAAATAATTTGCCAAAAAATAATTTGCCAAAAAATAATTTGCCAAAATAATTTGCCAAAAAGTATTTTGTAAAAAGTATTTTGTAAAAAGTATTTTGTAAAAAGTATTTTGTAAAAAGTATTTTGTAAAAAGTATTTTGTAAAATAATTTGCCTGCAAAATAATTTGCCTGCAAAATAATTTGCCTGCAAAATAATTTGCCAAAACCCTAATAATTTGCCTAAAAAAATAATTTGCCTGCAAAATAATTTGCCAAAATAATTTGCCAAAATAATTTGCCAAAAAGTATTTTGCAAAAAGTATTTTGTAAAAAGTATTTTGTAAAAAGTATTTTGTAAAAAGTATTTTGTAAAAAGTATTTTGTAAAAAGTATTTTTATTCTGCAAAATAATTTGCCTGCAAAATAATTTGCCCCCCAAAATAATTTGCCAAAATAATTTGCCAACAAGTATTTTGCAAAAAGTATTTTGTAAAAAGTATTTTGTAAAAAGTATTTTGTAAAAAGTATTTTGTAAAAAGTATTTTGTAAAAAGTATTTTGTAAAAAGTATTTTGTAAAAAGTATTTTGTAAAAAGTATTTTGCAAAATAATTTGCCTGCAAAATAATTTGCCTGCAAAATAATTTGCCAAAATAATTTGCCTGCTAAATAATTTGCCTGCTAAATAATTTGCCTGCAAAATAATTTGCCAAAAAATAATTTGCCAAAATAATTTGCCAAAAAGTATTTTGTAAAAAGTATTTTGTAAAAAGTATTTTGTAAAATAATTTGCCTGCAAAATAATTTGCCTGCAAAATAATTTGCCAAAACCCCAATAATTTGCCTGCAAAATAATTTGCCTGCAAAATAATTTGCCTGCTAAATAATTTGCCAAAAAATAATTTGCCAAAAAATAATTTGCCAAAATAATTTGCCAAAAAGTATTTTGTAAAAAGTATTTTGTAAAATAATTTGCCTGCAAAATAATTTGCCTGCAAAATAATTTGCCAAAACCCTAATAATTTGCCTAAAAAAATAATTTGCCTGCAAAATAATTTGCCTGCAAAATAATTTGCCCCCCAAAATAATTTGCCAAAATAATTTGCCAAAAAGTATTTTGCAAAAAGTATTTTGTAAAAAGTATTTTGTAAAAAGTATTTTGTAAAAAGTATTTTGTAAAAAGTATTTAATAATTTGCCTGCTAAATAATTTGCCTGCAAAATAATTTGCCTGCAAAATAATTTGCCTGCAAAATAATTTGCCTGCAAAATAATTTGCCTGCTAAATAATTTGCCAAAAAATAATTTGCCAAAAAATAATTTGCCAAAAAATAATTTGCCAAAATAATTTGCCAAAAAGTATTTTGTAAAAAGTATTTTGTAAAAAGTATTTTGTAAAAAGTATTTTGTAAAAAGTATATTTTAAAAAGTATTTTGTAAAATAATTTGCCTGCAAAATAATTTGCCAAAACCCTAATAATTTGCCTAAAAAAATAATTTGCCTGCAAAATAATTTGCCTGCAAAATAATTTGCCTGCAAAATAATTTGCCCCCCAAAATAATTTGCCAAAATAATTTGCCAAAAAGTATTTTGCAAAAAGTATTTTGTAAAAAGTATTTTGTAAAAAGTATTTTGTAAAAAGTATTTTGTAAAATAATTTGCCTGCAAAATAATTTGCCTGCAAAATAATTTGCCTGCAAAATAATTTGCCTGCAAAATAATTTGCCTGCAAAATAATTTGCCAAGATAATTTGCCTGCAAAATAATTTGCCAAGATAATTTGCCTGCAAAATAATTTGCCTGCAAAATAATTTGCCTGCAAAATAATTTGCCAAGATAATTTGCCTGCAAAATAATTTGCCTGCAAAATAATTTGCCTGCAAAATAATTTGCCTACAAAATAATTTGCCTGCTAAATAATTTGCCTGCTAAATAATTTGCCTGCAAAATAATTTGCCTGCAAAATAATTTGCCTGCTAAATAATTTGCCTGCTAAATAATTTGCCAAAAAATAATTTGCCAAAAAATAATTTACCAAAATAATTTGCCAAAAAGTATTTTGTAAAAAGTATTTTGTAAAAAGATTTTGTAAAAAGTATTTTGTAAAAAGTATTTTGTAAAAAGTATTTTGTAAAATAATTTGCCTGCAAAATAATTTGCCTGCATGCCAAAACCCTAATAATTTGCCTAAAAAAATAATTTGCCTGCAAAATAATTTGCCTGCAAAATAATTTGCCTGCAAAATAATTTGCCTGCAAAATAATTTGCCTGCAAAATAATTTGCCAAAACCCTAATAATTTGCCTAAAAAAATAATTTGCCAAAACCCTAATAATTTGCCTGCAAAATAATTTGCCTGCCAAATAATTTGCCTGCAAAATAATTTGCCTGCAAAATAATTTGCCAAAATAATTTGCCTGCAAAATAATTTGCCAAGATAATTTGCCTGCAAAATAATTTGCCTGCAAAATAATTTGCCTGCAAAATAATTTGCCTGCAAAATAATTTGCCTGCTAAATAATTTGCCTGCTAAATAATTTGCCTGCAAAATAATTTGCCTGCAAAATAATTTGCCTGCTAAATAATTTGCCTGCTAAATAATTTGCCAAAAAATAATTTGCCAAAAAATAATTTGCCAAAATAATTTGCCAAAAAGTATTTTGTAAAAAGTATTTTGTAAAAAGATTTTGTAAAAAGTATTTTGTAAAAAGTATTTTGTAAAATAATTTGCCTGCAAAATAATTTGCCTGCAAAATAATTTGCCAAAACCCTAATAATTTGCCTAAAAAAATAATTTGCCTGCAAAATAATTTGCCTGCAAAATAATTTGCCTGCAAAATAATTTGCCTCCAAAATAATTTGCCTGCAAAATAATTTGCCTGCAAAATAATTTGCCTGCAAAATAATTTGCCTGCAAAATAATTTGCCAAAACCCTAATAATTTGCCTGCAAAATAATTTGCCTGCAAAATAATTTGCCTGCCAAATAATTGCCTGCAAAATAATTTGCCTGCAAAATAATTTGCCTGCCAAATAATTTGCCTGCAAAATAATTTGCCTGCAAAATAATTTGCCAAAATAATTTGCCTGCAAAATAATTTGCCAAGATAATTTGCCTGCAAAATAATTTGCCTGCAAAATAATTTGCCTGCAAAATAATTTGCCTGCAAAATAATTTGCCTGCAAAATAATTTGCCTGCAAAATAATTTGCCAAAGCCTGCTAAATAATTTGCCTGCAAAATAATTTGCCAAAATAATTTGCCAAAACCCTAATAATTTGCCTGCAAAATAATTTGCCTGCAAAATAATTTGCCTGCAAAATAATTTGCCAAAATAATTTGCCAAAACCCTAATAATTTGCCTGCAAAATAATTTGCCTGCAAAATAATTTGCCTGCGAAATAATTTGCCAAAACCCTAATAATTTGCCTAAAAAAATAATTTGCCAAAACCCTAATAATTTGCCTGCAAAATAATTTGCCTGCAAAATAATTTGCCTGCAAAATAATTTGCCTGCAAAATATTTTGCCTGCTAAATAATTTGCCTGCAAAATAATTTGCCTGCAAAATAATTTGCCTGCAAAATAATTTGCCTGCTAAATAATTTGCCTGCAAAATAATTTGCCAAAACCCTAATAATTTGCCTAAAAAAATAATTTGCCTGCTAAATAATTTGCCAAAAAATAATTTGCCTGCAAAATAATTTGCCTGCAAAATAATTTGCCAAAAAATAATTTGCCAAAATAATTTGCCAAAATAATTTGCCAAAAAGTATTTTGTAAAAAGTATTTTGTAAAAAGTATTTTGTAAAAAGTATTTTGTAAAATAATTTGCCTGCAAAATAATTTGCCTGCAAAATAATTTGCCTGCAAAATAATTTGCCTGCTAAATAATTTGCCAAAATAATTTGCCAAAAAGTATTTTGTAAAAAGTATTTTGTAAAAAGTATTTTTAAAAGTATTTTGTAAAAAGTATTTTGTAAAATAATTTGCCTGCAAAATAATTTGCCTGCAAAATATTTTGCCCCCCAAAATAATTTGCCCCCCAAAATAATTTGCCAAAATAATTTGCCAAAATAATTTGCCTGCTAAATAATTTGCCAAAAAATAATTTGCCAAAAAATAATTTGCCAAAATAATTTGCCAAAAAGTATTTTGTAAAAAGTATTTTGTAAAAAGTATTTTGTAAAAAGTATTTTGTAAAAAGTATTTTGTAAAAAGTATTTTGTAAAAAGTATTTTGTAAAAAGTATTTTGTAAAAAGTATTTTGTAAAATAATTTGCCTGCAAAATAATTTGCCTGCAAAATAATTTGCCTGCAAAATAATTTGCCTGCAAAATAATTTGCCTGCTAAATAATTTGCCTGCTAAATAATTTGCCTGCAAAATAATTTGCCTGCAAAATAATTTGCCTGCTAAATAATTTGCCTGCTAAATAATTTGCCAAAAAATAATTTGCCAAAAAATAATTTACCAAAATAATTTGCCAAAAAGTATTTTGTAAAAAGTATTTTGTAAAAAGATTTTGTAAAAAGTATTTTGTAAAAAGTATTTTGTAAAAAGTATTTTGTAAAATAATTTGCCTGCAAAATAATTTGCCTGCATGCCAAAACCCTAATAATTTGCCTAAAAAAATAATTTGCCTGCAAAATAATTTGCCTGCAAAATAATTTGCCTGCAAAATAATTTGCCTGCAAAATAATTTGCCTGCAAAATAATTTGCCAAAACCCTAATAATTTGCCTAAAAAAATAATTTGCCAAAACCCTAATAATTTGCCTGCAAAATAATTTGCCTGCCAAATAATTTGCCTGCAAAATAATTTGCCTGCAAAATAATTTGCCAAAATAATTTGCCTGCAAAATAATTTGCCAAGATAATTTGCCTGCAAAATAATTTGCCTGCAAAATAATTTGCCTGCAAAATAATTTGCCTGCAAAATAATTTGCCTGCTAAATAATTTGCCTGCTAAATAATTTGCCTGCAAAATAATTTGCCTGCAAAATAATTTGCCTGCTAAATAATTTGCCTGCTAAATAATTTGCCAAAAAATAATTTGCCAAAAAATAATTTGCCAAAATAATTTGCCAAAAAGTATTTTGTAAAAAGTATTTTGTAAAAAGATTTTGTAAAAAGTATTTTGTAAAAAGTATTTTGTAAAAAGTATTTTGTAAAATAATTTGCCTGCAAAATAATTTGCCTGCAAAATAATTTGCCAAAACCCTAATAATTTGCCTAAAAAAATAATTTGCCTGCAAAATAATTTGCCTGCAAAATAATTTGCCTGCAAAATAATTTGCCTCCAAAATAATTTGCCTGCAAAATAATTTGCCTGCAAAATAATTTGCCTGCAAAATAATTTGCCTGCAAAATAATTTGCCAAAACCCTAATAATTTGCCTGCAAAATAATTTGCCTGCAAAATAATTTGCCTGCCAAATAATTGCCTGCAAAATAATTTGCCTGCAAAATAATTTGCCTGCCAAATAATTTGCCTGCAAAATAATTTGCCTGCAAAATAATTTGCCAAAATAATTTGCCTGCAAAATAATTTGCCAAGATAATTTGCCTGCAAAATAATTTGCCTGCAAAATAATTTGCCTGCAAAATAATTTGCCTGCAAAATAATTTGCCTGCAAAATAATTTGCCTGCAAAATAATTTGCCAAAGCCTGCTAAATAATTTGCCTGCAAAATAATTTGCCAAAATAATTTGCCAAAACCCTAATAATTTGCCTGCAAAATAATTTGCCTGCAAAATAATTTGCCTGCAAAATAATTTGCCAAAATAATTTGCCAAAACCCTAATAATTTGCCTGCAAAATAATTTGCCTGCAAAATAATTTGCCTGCGAAATAATTTGCCAAAACCCTAATAATTTGCCTAAAAAAATAATTTGCCAAAACCCTAATAATTTGCCTGCAAAATAATTTGCCTGCAAAATAATTTGCCTGCAAAATAATTTGCCTGCAAAATATTTTGCCTGCTAAATAATTTGCCTGCAAAATAATTTGCCTGCAAAATAATTTGCCTGCAAAATAATTTGCCTGCTAAATAATTTGCCTGCAAAATAATTTGCCAAAACCCTAATAATTTGCCTAAAAAAATAATTTGCCTGCTAAATAATTTGCCAAAAAATAATTTGCCTGCAAAATAATTTGCCTGCAAAATAATTTGCCAAAAAATAATTTGCCAAAATAATTTGCCAAAAAGTATTTTGTAAAAAGTATTTTGTAAAAAGTATTTTGTAAAAAGTATTTTGTAAAATAATTTGCCTGCAAAATAATTTGCCTGCAAAATAATTTGCCTGCAAAATAATTTGCCTGCTAAATAATTTGCCAAAATAATTTGCCAAAAAGTATTTTGTAAAAAGTATTTTGTAAAAAGTATTTTTAAAAGTATTTTGTAAAAAGTATTTTGTAAAATAATTTGCCTGCAAAATAATTTGCCTGCAAAATATTTTGCCCCCCAAAATAATTTGCCCCCCAAAATAATTTGCCAAAATAATTTGCCAAAATAATTTGCCTGCTAAATAATTTGCCAAAAAATAATTTGCCAAAAAATAATTTGCCAAAATAATTTGCCAAAAAGTATTTTGTAAAAAGTATTTTGTAAAAAGTATTTTGTAAAAAGTATTTTGTAAAAAGTATTTTGTAAAAAGTATTTTGTAAAAAGTATTTTGTAAAAAGTATTTTGTAAAAAGTATTTTGTAAAATAATTTGCCTGCAAAATAATTTGCCTGCAAAATAATTTGCCAAAACCCTAATAATTTGCCTAAAAAAATAATTTGCCTGCAAAATAATTTGCCAAAATAATTTGCCAAAATAATTTGCCAAAAAGTATTTTGCAAAAAGTATTTTGTAAAAAGTATTTTGTAAAAAGTATTTTGTAAAAAGTATTTTGCCTGCAAAATAATTTGCCTGCAAAATAATTTGCCCCCCAAAATAATTTGCCAAAATAATTTGCCAAAAAGTATTTTGCAAAAAGTATTTTGTAAAAAGTATTTTGTAAAAAGTATTTTGTAAAAAGTATTTTGTAAAATAATATGCCTGCAAAATAATTTGCCTGCAAAATAATTTGCCTGCAAAATAATTTGCCTGCAAAATAATTTGCCTGCAAAATAATTTGCCAAGATAATTTGCCTGCAAAATAATTTGCCTGCTAAATAATTTGCCTGCTAAATAATTTGCCAAAAAATAATTTGCCAAAATAATTTGCCAAAAAGTATTTTGTAAAAAGTATTTTGTAAAAAGATTTTGTAAAAAGTATTTTGTAAAAAGTATTTTGTAAAATAATTTGCCTGCAAAATAATTTGCCTGCAAAATAATTTGCCAAAACCCTAATAATTTGCCTAAAAAAATAATTTGCCTGCAAAATAATTTGCCTGCAAAATAATTTGCCTCCAAAATAATTTGCCTGCAAAATAATTTGCCTGCAAAATAATTTGCCTGCAAAATAATTTGCCTGCAAAATAATTTGCCTGCAAAATAATTTGCCTGCAAAATAATTTGCCAAAATAATTTGCCAAAACCCTAATAATTTGCCTGCAAAATAATTTGCCTGCAAAATAATTTGCCTGCGAAATAATTTGCCAAAACCCTAATAATTTGCCTAAAAAAATAATTTGCCAAAACCCTAATAATTTGCCTGCAAAATAATTTGCCTGCAAAATAATTTGCCTGCAAAATAATTTGCCTGCAAAATATTTTGCCTGCTAAATAATTTGCCTGCAAAATAATTTGCCTGCAAAATAATTTGCCTGCTAAATAATTTGCCTGCAAAATAATTTGCCAAAACCCTAATAATTTGCCTAAAAAAATAATTTGCCTGCTAAATAATTTGCCAAAAAATAATTTGCCAAAATAATTTGCCAAAAAGTATTTTGTAAAAAGTATTTTGTAAAAAGTATTTTGTAAAAAGTATTTTGTAAAAAGTATTTTGTAAAATAATTTGCCTGCAAAATAATTTGCCTGCAAAATAATTTGCCTGCAAAATAATTTGCCTGCAAAATAATTTGCCTGCTAAATAATTTGCCTGCAAAATAATTTGCCAAAACCCTAATAATTTGCCTAAAAAAATAATTTGCCTGCTATATAATTTGCCAAAAAATAATTTGCCTGCAAAATAATTTGCCTGCAAAATAATTTGCCTGCAAAATAATTTGCCAAAAAATAATTTGCCAAAATAATTTGCCAAAAAGTATTTTGTAAAAAGTATTTTGTAAAAAGTATTTTGTAAAAAGTATTTTGTAAAATAATTTGCCTGCAAAATAATTTGCCTGCAAAATAATTTGCCTGCTAAATAATTTGCCAAAATAATTTGCCAAAAAGTATTTTGTAAAAAGTATTTTGTAAAAAGTATTTTTAAAAGTATTTTGTAAAAAGTATTTTGTAAAATAATTTGCCTGCAAAATAATTTGCCTGCAAAATATTTTGCCCCCCAAAATAATTTGCCCCCCAAAATAATTTGCCAAAATAATTTGCCAAAATAATTTGCCTGCTAAATAATTTGCCAAAAAATAATTTGCCAAAAAAAAATTTGCCAAAATAATTTGCCAAAAAGTATTTTGTAAAAAGTATTTTGTAAAAAGTATTTTGTAAAAAGTATTTTGTAAAAAGTATTTTGTAAAAAGTATTTTGTAAAATAATTTGCCTGCAAAATAATTTGCCTGCAAAATAATTTGCCTGCAAAATAATTTGCCTGCAAAATAATTTGCCAAAACCCTAATAATTTGCCTAAAAAAATAATTTGCCTGCAAAATAATTTGCCAAAATAATTTGCCAAAATAATTTGCCAAAATAATTTGCCAAAATAATTTGCCAAAAAGTATTTTGCAAAAAGTATTTTGTAAAAAGTATTTTGTAAAAAGTATTTTGTAAAAAGTATTTTGTAAAAAGTATTTTGTAAAAAGTATTTTTATTCTGCAAAATAATTTGCCTGCAAAATAATTTGCCCCCCAAAATAATTTGCCAAAATAATTTGCCAACAAGTATTTTGCAAAAAGTATTTTGTAAAAAGTATTTTGTAAAAAGTATTTTGTAAAAAGTATTTTGTAAAAAGTATTTTGTAAAAAGTATTTTGTAAAAAGTATTTTGTAAAAAGTATTTTGTAAAAAGTATTTTGCAAAATAATTTGCCTGCAAAATAATTTGCCTGCAAAATAATTTGCCAAAATAATTTGCCTGCAAAATAATTTGCCAAAACCCTAATAATTTGCCTAAAAAAATAATTTGCCTGCTAAATAATTTGCCAAAAAATAATTTGCCAAAATAATTTGCCAAAAAGTATTTTGTAAAAAGTATTTTGTAAAAAGTATTTTGTAAAAAGTATTTTGTAAAAAGTATTTTGTAAAATAATTTGCCTGCAAAATAATTTGCCTGCAAAATAATTTGCCTGCAAAATAATTTGCCTGCAAAATAATTTGCCTGCTAAATAATTTGCCTGCAAAATAATTTGCCAAAACCCTAATAATTTGCCTAAAAAAATAATTTGCCTGCTATATAATTTGCCAAAAAATAATTTGCCTGCAAAATAATTTGCCTGCAAAATAATTTGCCAAAAAATAATTTGCCAAAATAATTTGCCAAAAAGTATTTTGTAAAAAGTATTTTGTAAAAAGTATTTTGTAAAAAGTATTTTGTAAAAAGTATTTTGTAAAATAATTTGCCTGCAAAATAATTTGCCTGCAAAATAATTTGCCTGCTAAATAATTTGCCAAAATAATTTGCCAAAAAGTATTTTGTAAAAAGTATTTTGTAAAAAGTATTTTTAAAAGTATTTTGTAAAAAGTATTTTGTAAAATAATTTGCCTGCAAAATAATTTGCCTGCAAAATATTTTGCCCCCCAAAATAATTTGCCCCCCAAAATAATTTGCCAAAATAATTTGCCAAAATAATTTGCCTGCTAAATAATTTGCCAAAAAATAATTTGCCAAAAAATAATTTGCCAAAATAATTTGCCAAAAAGTATTTTGTAAAAAGTATTTTGTAAAAAGTATTTTGTAAAAAGTATTTTGTAAAAAGTATTTTGTAAAAAGTATTTAATAATTTGCCTGCTAAATAATTTGCCTGCAAAATAATTTGCCTGCAAAATAATTTGCCTGCAAAATAATTTGCCTGCAAAATAATTTGCCTGCTAAATAATTTGCCAAAAAATAATTTGCCAAAAAATAATTTGCCAAAAAATAATTTGCCAAAATAATTTGCCAAAAAGTATTTTGTAAAAAGTATTTTGTAAAAAGTATTTTGTAAAAAGTATTTTGTAAAAAGTATATTTTAAAAAGTATTTTGTAAAATAATTTGCCTGCAAAATAATTTGCCAAAACCCTAATAATTTGCCTAAAAAAATAATTTGCCTGCAAAATAATTTGCCTGCAAAATAATTTGCCTGCAAAATAATTTGCCCCCCAAAATAATTTGCCAAAATAATTTGCCAAAAAGTATTTTGCAAAAAGTATTTTGTAAAAAGTATTTTGTAAAAAGTATTTTGTAAAAAGTATTTTGTAAAATAATTTGCCTGCAAAATAATTTGCCTGCAAAATAATTTGCCTGCAAAATAATTTGCCTGCAAAATAATTTGCCAAGATAATTTGCCTGCAAAATAATTTGCCAAGATAATTTGCCTGCAAAATAATTTGCCTGCAAAATAATTTGCCTGCAAAATAATTTGCCAAGATAATTTGCCTGCAAAATAATTTGCCTGCAAAATAATTTGCCTGCAAAATAATTTGCCTGCAAAATAATTTGCCTGCTAAATAATTTGCCTGCAAAATAATTTGCCTGCAAAATAATTTGCCTGCTAAATAATTTGCCTGCTAAATAATTTGCCAAAAAATAATTTGCCAAAAAATAATTTACCAAAATAATTTGCCAAAAAGTATTTTGTAAAAAGTATTTTGTAAAAAGATTTTGTAAAAAGTATTTTGTAAAAAGTATTTTGTAAAATAATTTGCCTGCAAAATAATTTGCCTGCATGCCAAAACCCTAATAATTTGCCTAAAAAAATAATTTGCCTGCAAAATAATTTGCCTGCAAAATAATTTGCCTGCAAAATAATTTGCCTGCAAAATAATTTGCCTGCAAAATAATTTGCCAAAACCCTAATAATTTGCCTAAAAAAATAATTTGCCAAAACCCTAATAATTTGCCTGCAAAATAATTTGCCTGCCAAATAATTTGCCTGCAAAATAATTTGCCTGCAAAATAATTTGCCAAAATAATTTGCCTGCAAAATAATTTGCCAAGATAATTTGCCTGCAAAATAATTTGCCTGCAAAATAATTTGCCTGCAAAATAATTTGCCTGCAAAATAATTTGCCTGCTAAATAATTTGCCTGCTAAATAATTTGCCTGCAAAATAATTTGCCTGCAAAATAATTTGCCTGCTAAATAATTTGCCTGCTAAATAATTTGCCAAAAAATAATTTGCCAAAAAATAATTTGCCAAAATAATTTGCCAAAAAGTATTTTGTAAAAAGTATTTTGTAAAAAGATTTTGTAAAAAGTATTTTGTAAAAAGTATTTTGTAAAATAATTTGCCTGCAAAATAATTTGCCTGCAAAATAATTTGCCAAAACCCTAATAATTTGCCTAAAAAAATAATTTGCCTGCAAAATAATTTGCCTGCAAAATAATTTGCCTGCAAAATAATTTGCCTCCAAAATAATTTGCCTGCAAAATAATTTGCCTGCAAAATAATTTGCCTGCAAAATAATTTGCCTGCAAAATAATTTGCCAAAACCCTAATAATTTGCCTGCAAAATAATTTGCCTGCAAAATAATTTGCCTGCCAAATAATTTGCCTGCAAAATAATTTGCCTGCAAAATAATTTGCCTGCCAAATAATTTGCCTGCAAAATAATTTGCCTGCAAAATAATTTGCCAAAATAATTTGCCTGCAAAATAATTTGCCAAGATAATTTGCCTGCAAAATAATTTGCCTGCAAAATAATTTGCCTGCAAAATAATTTGCCTGCAAAATAATTTGCCTGCAAAATAATTTGCCTGCAAAATAATTTGCCAAAGCCTGCTAAATAATTTGCCTGCAAAATAATTTGCCAAAATAATTTGCCAAAACCCTAATAATTTGCCTGCAAAATAATTTGCCTGCAAAATAATTTGCCTGCAAAATAATTTGCCAAAATAATTTGCCAAAACCCTAATAATTTGCCTGCAAAATAATTTGCCTGCAAAATAATTTGCCTGCGAAATAATTTGCCAAAACCCTAATAATTTGCCTAAAAAAATAATTTGCCAAAACCCTAATAATTTGCCTGCAAAATAATTTGCCTGCAAAATAATTTGCCTGCAAAATAATTTGCCTGCAAAATATTTTGCCTGCTAAATAATTTGCCTGCAAAATAATTTGCCTGCAAAATAATTTGCCTGCAAAATAATTTGCCTGCTAAATAATTTGCCTGCAAAATAATTTGCCAAAACCCTAATAATTTGCCTAAAAAAATAATTTGCCTGCTAAATAATTTGCCAAAAAATAATTTGCCTGCAAAATAATTTGCCTGCAAAATAATTTGCCAAAAAATAATTTGCCAAAATAATTTGCCAAAAAGTATTTTGTAAAAAGTATTTTGTAAAAAGTATTTTGTAAAATAATTTGCCTGCAAAATAATTTGCCTGCAAAATAATTTGCCTGCAAAATAATTTGCCTGCTAAATAATTTGCCAAAATAATTTGCCAAAAAGTATTTTGTAAAAAGTATTTTGTAAAAAGTATTTTTAAAAGTATTTTGTAAAAAGTATTTTGTAAAATAATTTGCCTGCAAAATAATTTGCCTGCAAAATATTTTGCCCCCCAAAATAATTTGCCCCCCAAAATAATTTGCCAAAATAATTTGCCAAAATAATTTGCCTGCTAAATAATTTGCCAAAAAATAATTTGCCAAAAAATAATTTGCCAAAATAATTTGCCAAAAAGTATTTTGTAAAAAGTATTTTGTAAAAAGTATTTTGTAAAAAGTATTTTGTAAAAAGTATTTTGTAAAAAGTATTTTGTAAAAAGTATTTTGTAAAAAGTATTTTGTAAAATAATTTGCCTGCAAAATAATTTGCCTGCAAAATAATTTGCCAAAACCCTAATAATTTGCCTAAAAAAATAATTTGCCTGCAAAATAATTTGCCAAAATAATTTGCCAAAATAATTTGCCAAAAAGTATTTTGCAAAAAGTATTTTGTAAAAAGTATTTTGTAAAAAGTATTTTGTAAAAAGTATTTTGCCTGCAAAATAATTTGCCTGCAAAATAATTTGCCCCCCAAAATAATTTGCCAAAATAATTTGCCAAAAAGTATTTTGCAAAAAGTATTTTGTAAAAAGTATTTTGTAAAAAGTATTTTGTAAAAAGTATTTTGTAAAATAATATGCCTGCAAAATAATTTGCCTGCAAAATAATTTGCCTGCAAAATAATTTGCCTGCAAAATAATTTGCCTGCAAAATAATTTGCCAAGATAATTTGCCTGCAAAATAATTTGCCTGCAAAATAATTTGCCAAGATAATTTGCCTGCAAAATAATTTGCCTGCAAAATAATTTGCCTGCAAAATAATTTGCCAAGATAATTTGCCTGCAAAATAATTTGCCTGCTAAATAATTTGCCTGCTAAATAATTTGCCAAAAAATAATTTGCCAAAATAATTTGCCAAAAAGTATTTTGTAAAAAGTATTTTGTAAAAAGATTTTGTAAAAAGTATTTTGTAAAAAGTATTTTGTAAAATAATTTGCCTGCAAAATAATTTGCCTGCTAAATAATTTGCCAAAACCCTAATAATTTGCCTAAAAAAATAATTTGCCTGCAAAATAATTTGCCTGCAAAATAATTTGCCTCCAAAATAATTTGCCTGCAAAATAATTTGCCTGCAAAATAATTTGCCTGCAAAATAATTTGCCTGCAAAATAATTTGCCTGCAAAATAATTTGCCTGCAAAATAATTTGCCAAAATAATTTGCCAAAACCCTAATAATTTGCCTGCAAAATAATTTGCCTGCAAAATAATTTGCCTGCGAAATAATTTGCCAAAACCCTAATAATTTGCCTAAAAAAATAATTTGCCAAAACCCTAATAATTTGCCTGCAAAATAATTTGCCTGCAAAATAATTTGCCTGCAAAATAATTTGCCTGCAAAATATTTTGCCTGCTAAATAATTTGCCTGCAAAATAATTTGCCTGCAAAATAATTTGCCTGCTAAATAATTTGCCTGCAAAATAATTTGCCAAAACCCTAATAATTTGCCTAAAAAAATAATTTGCCTGCTAAATAATTTGCCAAAAAATAATTTGCCAAAATAATTTGCCAAAAAGTATTTTGTAAAAAGTATTTTGTAAAAAGTATTTTGTAAAAAGTATTTTGTAAAAAGTATTTTGTAAAAAGTATTTTGTAAAATAATTTGCCTGCAAAATAATTTGCCTGCAAAATAATTTGCCTGCAAAATAATTTGCCTGCAAAATAATTTGCCTGCTAAATAATTTGCCTGCAAAATAATTTGCCAAAACCCTAATAATTTGCCTAAAAAAATAATTTGCCTGCTATATAATTTGCCAAAAAATAATTTGCCTGCAAAATAATTTGCCTGCAAAATAATTTGCCTGCAAAATAATTTGCCTGCAAAATAATTTGCCAAAAAATAATTTGCCAAAATAATTTGCCAAAAAGTATTTTGTAAAAAGTATTTTGTAAAAAGTATTTTGTAAAAAGTATTTTGTAAAATAATTTGCCTGCAAAATAATTTGCCTGCAAAATAATTTGCCTGCTAAATAATTTGCCAAAATAATTTGCCAAAAAGTATTTTGTAAAAAGTATTTTGTAAAAAGTATTTTTAAAAGTATTTTGTAAAAAGTATTTTGTAAAATAATTTGCCTGCAAAATAATTTGCCTGCAAAATATTTTGCCCCCCAAAATAATTTGCCCCCCAAAATAATTTGCCAAAATAATTTGCCAAAATAATTTGCCTGCTAAATAATTTGCCAAAAAATAATTTGCCAAAAAATAATTTGCCAAAATAATTTGCCAAAAAGTATTTTGTAAAAAGTATTTTGTAAAAAGTATTTTGTAAAAAGTATTTTGTAAAATAATTTGCCTGCAAAATAATTTGCCTGCAAAATAATTTGCCTGCAAAATAATTTGCCTGCAAAATAATTTGCCAAAACCCTAATAATTTGCCTAAAAAAATAATTTGCCTGCAAAATAATTTGCCAAAATAATTTGCCAAAATAATTTGCCAAAAAGTATTTTGCAAAAAGTATTTTGTAAAAAGTATTTTGTAAAAAGTATTTTGTAAAAAGTATTTTGTAAAAAGTATTTTGTAAAAAGTATTTTGTAAAAAGTATTTTTATTCTGCAAAATAATTTGCCTGCAAAATAATTTGCCCCCCAAAATAATTTGCCAAAATAATTTGCCAACAAGTATTTTGCAAAAAGTATTTTGTAAAAAGTATTTTGTAAAAAGTATTTTGTAAAAAGTATTTTGTAAAAAGTATTTTGTAAAAAGTATTTTGTAAAAAGTATTTTGTAAAAAGTATTTTGCAAAATAATTTGCCTGCAAAATAATTTGCCTGCAAAATAATTTGCCAAAATAATTTGCCTGCAAAATAATTTGCCAAAACCCTAATAATTTGCCTAAAAAAATAATTTGCCTGCTAAATAATTTGCCAAAAAATAATTTGCCAAAATAATTTGCCAAAAAGTATTTTGTAAAAAGTATTTTGTAAAAAGTATTTTGTAAAAAGTATTTTGTAAAAAGTATTTTGTAAAATAATTTGCCTGCAAAATAATTTGCCTGCAAAATAATTTGCCTGCAAAATAATTTGCCTGCAAAATAATTTGCCTGCTAAATAATTTGCCTGCAAAATAATTTGCCAAAACCCTAATAATTTGCCTAAAAAAATAATTTGCCTGCTATATAATTTGCCAAAAAATAATTTGCCTGCAAAATAATTTGCCTGCAAAATAATTTGCCAAAAAATAATTTGCCAAAAAATAATTTGCCAAAATAATTTGCCAAAAAGTATTTTGTAAAAAGTATTTTGTAAAAAGTATTTTGTAAAAAGTATTTTGTAAAATAATTTGCCTGCAAAATAATTTGCCTGCAAAATAATTTGCCTGCTAAATAATTTGCCAAAATAATTTGCCAAAAAGTATTTTGTAAAAAGTATTTTGTAAAAAGTATTTTTAAAAGTATTTTGTAAAAAGTATTTTGTAAAATAATTTGCCTGCAAAATAATTTGCCTGCAAAATATTTTGCCCCCCAAAATAATTTGCCCCCCAAAATAATTTGCCAAAATAATTTGCCAAAATAATTTGCCTGCTAAATAATTTGCCAAAAAATTATTTGCCAAAAAATAATTTGCCAAAATAATTTGCCAAAAAGTATTTTGTAAAAAGTATTTTGTAAAAAGTATTTTGTAAAAAGTATTTTGTAAAAAGTATTTTGTAAAATAATTTGCCTGCAAAATAATTTGCCTGCAAAATAATTTGCCTGCAAAATAATTTGCCAAAACCCTAATAATTTGCCTAAAAAAATAATTTGCCTGCAAAATAATTTGCCAAAATAATTTGCCAAAATAATTTGCCAAAAAGTATTTTGCAAAAAGTATTTTGTAAAAAGTATTTTGTAAAAAGTATTTTGTAAAAAGTATTTTGTAAAAAGTATTTTGTAAAAAGTATTTTTATTCTGCAAAATAATTTGCCTGCAAAATAATTTGCCCCCCAAAATAATTTGCCAAAATAATTTGCCAACAAGTATTTTGCAAAAAGTATTTTGTAAAAAGTATTTTGTAAAAAGTATTTTGTAAAAAGTATTTTGTAAAAAGTATTTTGTAAAAAGTATTTTGTAAAAAGTATTTTGTAAAAAGTATTTTGCAAAATAATTTGCCTGCAAAATAATTTGCCTGCAAAATAATTTGCCAAAATAATTTGCCTGCTAAATAATTTGCCTGCTAAATAATTTGCCTGCAAAATAATTTGCCAAAAAATAATTTGCCAAAATAATTTGCCAAAAAGTATTTTGTAAAAAGTATTTTGTAAAAAGTATTTTGTAAAATAATTTGCCTGCAAAATAATTTGCCTGCAAAATAATTTGCCAAAACCCCAATAATTTGCCTGCAAAATAATTTGCCTGCAAAATAATTTGCCTGCTAAATAATTTGCCAAAAAATAATTTGCCAAAAAATAATTTGCCAAAATAATTTGCCAAAAAGTATTTTGTAAAAAGTATTTTGTAAAATAATTTGCCTGCAAAATAATTTGCCTGCAAAATAATTTGCCAAAACCCTAATAATTTGCCTAAAAAAATAAATTTGCCTGCAAAATAATTTGCCTGCAAAATAATTTGCCCCCCAAAATAATTTGCCAAAATAATTTGCCAAAAAGTATTTTGCAAAAAGTATTTTGTAAAAAGTATTTTGTAAAAAGTATTTTGTAAAAAGTATTTTGTAAAAAGTATTTAATAATTTGCCTGCTAAATAATTTGCCTGCAAAATAATTTGCCTGCAAAATAATTTGCCTGCAAAATAATTTGCCTGCTAAATAATTTGCCAAAAAATAATTTGCCAAAAAATAATTTGCCAAAAAATAATTTGCCAAAATAATTTGCCAAAAAGTATTTTGTAAAAAGTATTTTGTAAAAAGTATTTTGTAAAAAGTATTTTGTAAAAAGTATATTTTAAAAAGTATTTTGTAAAATAATTTGCCTGCAAAATAATTTGCCAAAACCCTAATAATTTGCCTAAAAAAATAATTTGCCTGCAAAATAATTTGCCTGCAAAATAATTTGCCTGCAAAATAATTTGCCCCCCAAAATAATTTGCCAAAATAATTTGCCAAAAAGTATTTTGCAAAAAGTATTTTGTAAAAAGTATTTTGTAAAAAGTATTTTGTAAAAAGTATTTTGTAAAATAATTTGCCTGCAAAATAATTTGCCTGCAAAATAATTTGCCTGCAAAATAATTTGCCTGCAAAATAATTTGCCTGCAAAATAATTTGCCTGCAAAATAATTTGCCAAGATAATTTGCCTGCAAAATAATTTGCCAAGATAATTTGCCTGCAAAATAATTTGCCTGCAAAATAATTTGCCTGCAAAATAATTTGCCAAGATAATTTGCCTGCAAAATAATTTGCCTGCAAAATAATTTGCCTGCAAAATAATTTGCCTGCAAAATAATTTGCCTGCTAAATAATTTGCCTGCTAAATAATTTGCCTGCTAAATAATTTGCCTGCAAAATAATTTGCCTGCAAAATAATTTGCCTGCTAAATAATTTGCCTGCTAAATAATTTGCCAAAAAATAATTTGCCAAAAAATAATTTACCAAAATAATTTGCCAAAAAGTATTTTGTAAAAAGTATTTTGTAAAAAGATTTTGTAAAAAGTATTTTGTAAAAAGTATTTTGTAAAATAATTTGCCTGCAAAATAATTTGCCTGCATGCCAAAACCCTAATAATTTGCCTAAAAAAATAATTTGCCTGCAAAATAATTTGCCTGCAAAATAATTTGCCTGCAAAATAATTTGCCTGCAAAATAATTTGCCTGCAAAATAATTTGCCTGCAAAATAATTTGCCTGCAAAATAATTTGCCAAAACCCTAATAATTTGCCTAAAAAAATAATTTGCCAAAACCCTAATAATTTGCCTGCAAAATAATTTGCCTGCCAAATAATTTGCCTGCAAAATAATTTGCCTGCAAAATAATTTGCCAAAATAATTTGCCTGCAAAATAATTTGCCAAGATAATTTGCCTGCAAAATAATTTGCCTGCAAAATAATTTGCCTGCAAAATAATTTGCCTGCAAAATAATTTGCCTGCTAAATAATTTGCCTGCTAAATAATTTGCCTGCAAAATAATTTGCCTGCAAAATAATTTGCCTGCTAAATAATTTGCCTGCTAAATAATTTGCCAAAAAATAATTTGCCAAAAAATAATTTGCCAAAATAATTTGCCAAAAAGTATTTTGTAAAAAGTATTTTGTAAAAAGATTTTGTAAAAAGTATTTTGTAAAAAGTATTTTGTAAAATAATTTGCCTGCAAAATAATTTGCCTGCAAAATAATTTGCCAAAACCCTAATAATTTGCCTAAAAAAATAATTTGCCTGCAAAATAATTTGCCTGCAAAATAATTTGCCTGCAAAATAATTTGCCTCCAAAATAATTTGCCTGCAAAATAATTTGCCTGCAAAATAATTTGCCTGCAAAATAATTTGCCTGCAAAATAATTTGCCAAAACCCTAATAATTTGCCTGCAAAATAATTTGCCTGCAAAATAATTTGCCTGCCAAATAATTTGCCTGCAAAATAATTAGCCTGCAAAATAATTTGCCTGCCAAATAATTTGCCTGCAAAATAATTTGCCTGCAAAATAATTTGCCAAAATAATTTGCCTGCAAAATAATTTGCCAAGATAATTTGCCTGCAAAATAATTTGCCTGCAAAATAATTTGCCTGCAAAATAATTTGCCTGCAAAATAATTTGCCTGCAAAATAATTTGCCTGCAAAATAATTTGCCAAAGCCTGCTAAATAATTTGCCTGCAAAATAATTTGCCAAAATAATTTGCCAAAACCCTAATAATTTGCCTGCAAAATAATTTGCCTGCAAAATAATTTGCCTGCAAAATAATTTGCCAAAATAATTTGCCAAAACCCTAATAATTTGCCTGCAAAATAATTTGCCTGCAAAATAATTTGCCTGCGAAATAATTTGCCAAAACCCTAATAATTTGCCTAAAAAAATAATTTGCCAAAACCCTAATAATTTGCCTGCAAAATAATTTGCCTGCAAAATAATTTGCCTGCAAAATAATTTGCCTGCAAAATATTTTGCCTGCTAAATAATTTGCCTGCAAAATAATTTGCCTGCAAAATAATTTGCCTGCAAAATAATTTGCCTGCTAAATAATTTGCCTGCAAAATAATTTGCCAAAACCCTAATAATTTGCCTAAAAAAATAATTTGCCTGCTAAATAATTTGCCAAAAAATAATTTGCCTGCAAAATAATTTGCCTGCAAAATAATTTGCCAAAAAATAATTTGCCAAAATAATTTGCCAAAAAGTATTTTGTAAAAAGTATTTTGTAAAAAGTATTTTGTAAAAAGTATTTTGTAAAATAATTTGCCTGCAAAATAATTTGCCTGCAAAATAATTTGCCTGCAAAATAATTTGCCTGCTAAATAATTTGCCAAAATAATTTGCCAAAAAGTATTTTGTAAAAAGTATTTTGTAAAAAGTATTTTTAAAAGTATTTTGTAAAAAGTATTTTGTAAAATAATTTGCCTGCAAAATAATTTGCCTGCAAAATATTTTGCCCCCCAAAATAATTTGCCCCCCAAAATAATTTGCCAAAATAATTTGCCAAAATAATTTGCCAAAATAATTTGCCTGCTAAATAATTTGCCAAAAAATAATTTGCCAAAAAATAATTTGCCAAAATAATTTGCCAAAAAGTATTTTGTAAAAAGTATTTTGTAAAAAGTATTTTGTAAAAAGTATTTTGTAAAAAGTATTTTGTAAAAAGTATTTTGTAAAAAGTATTTTGTAAAATAATTTGCCTGCAAAATAATTTGCCTGCAAAATAATTTGCCAAAACCCTAATAATTTGCCTAAAAAAATAATTTGCCTGCAAAATAATTTGCCAAAATAATTTGCCAAAATAATTTGCCAAAAAGTATTTTGCAAAAAGTATTTTGTAAAAAGTATTTTGTAAAAAGTATTTTGTAAAAAGTATTTTGCCTGCAAAATAATTTGCCTGCAAAATAATTTGCCCCCCAAAATAATTTGCCAAAATAATTTGCCAAAAAGTATTTTGCAAAAAGTATTTTGTAAAAAGTATTTTGTAAAAAGTATTTTGTAAAAAGTATTTTGTAAAAAGTATTTTGTAAAAAGTATTTTGTAAAATAATATGCCTGCAAAATAATTTGCCTGCAAAATAATTTGCCTGCAAAATAATTTGCCTGCAAAATAATTTGCCTGCAAAATAATTTGCCAAGATAATTTGCCTGCAAAATAATTTGCCTGCTAAATAATTTGCCTGCTAAATAATTTGCCAAAAAATAATTTGCCAAAATAATTTGCCAAAAAGTATTTTGTAAAAAGTATTTTGTAAAAAGATTTTGTAAAAAGTATTTTGTAAAAAGTATTTTGTAAAATAATTTGCCTGCAAAATAATTTGCCTGCAAAATAATTTGCCAAAACCCTAATAATTTGCCTAAAAAAATAATTTGCCTGCAAAATAATTTGCCTGCAAAATAATTTGCCTCCAAAATAATTTGCCTGCAAAATAATTTGCCTGCAAAATAATTTGCCTGCAAAATAATTTGCCTGCAAAATAATTTGCCTGCAAAATAATTTGCCTGCAAAATAATTTGCCAAAATAATTTGCCAAAACCCTAATAATTTGCCTGCAAAATAATTTGCCTGCAAAATAATTTGCCTGCGAAATAATTTGCCAAAACCCTAATAATTTGCCTAAAAAAATAATTTGCCAAAAACCTAATAATTTGCCTGCAAAATAATTTGCCTGCAAAATAATTTGCCTGCAAAATAATTTGCCTGCAAAATATTTTGCCTGCTAAATAATTTGCCTGCAAAATAATTTGCCTGCAAAATAATTTGCCTGCTAAATAATTTGCCTGCAAAATAATTTGCCAAAACCCTAATAATTTGCCTAAAAAAATAATTTGCCTGCTAAATAATTTGCCAAAAAATAATTTGCCAAAATAATTTGCCAAAAAGTATTTTGTAAAAAGTATTTTGTAAAAAGTATTTTGTAAAAAGTATTTTGTAAAAAGTATTTTGTAAAATAATTTGCCTGCAAAATAATTTGCCTGCAAAATAATTTGCCTGCAAAATAATTTGCCTGCTAAATAATTTGCCAAAATAATTTGCCAAAAAGTATTTTGTAAAAAGTATTTTGTAAAAAGTATTTTTAAAAGTATTTTGTAAAAAGTATTTTGTAAAATAATTTGCCTGCAAAATAATTTGCCTGCAAAATATTTTGCCCCCCAAAATAATTTGCCCCCCAAAATAATTTGCCAAAATAATTTGCCAAAATAATTTGCCAAAATAATTTGCCTGCTAAATAATTTGCCAAAAAATAATTTGCCAAAAAATAATTTGCCAAAAAGTATTTTGTAAAAAGTATTTTGTAAAAAGTATTTTGTAAAAAGTATTTTGTAAAAAGTATTTTGTAAAAAGTATTTTGTAAAAAGTATTTTGTAAAATAATTTGCCTGCAAAATAATTTGCCTGCAAAATAATTTGCCAAAACCCTAATAATTTGCCTAAAAAAATAATTTGCCTGCAAAATAATTTGCCAAAATAATTTGCCAAAATAATTTGCCAAAAAGTATTTTGCAAAAAGTATTTTGTAAAAAGTATTTTGTAAAAATTATTTTGTAAAAAGTATTTTGCCTGCAAAATAATTTGCCTGCAAAATAATTTGCCCCCCAAAATAATTTGCCAAAATAATTTGCCAAAAAGTATTTTGCAAAAAGTATTTTGTAAAAAGTATTTTGTAAAAAGTATTTTGTAAAAAGTATTTTGTAAAATAATATGCCTGCAAAATAATTTGCCTGCAAAATAATTTGCCTGCAAAATAATTTGCCTGCAAAATAATTTGCCTGCAAAATAATTTGCCTGCAAAATAATTTGCCAAGATAATTTGCCTGCAAAATAATTTGCCTGCTAAATAATTTGCCTGCTAAATAATTTGCCAAAAAATAATTTGCCAAAATAATTTGCCAAAAAGTATTTTGTAAAAAGTATTTTGTAAAAAGATTTTGTAAAAAGTATTTTGTAAAAAGTATTTTGTAAAATAATTTGCCTGCAAAATAATTTGCCTGCAAAATAATTTGCCAAAACCCTAATAATTTGCCTAAAAAAATAATTTGCCTGCAAAATAATTTGCCTGCAAAATAATTTGCCTCCAAAATAATTTGCCTGCAAAATAATTTGCCAAAACCCTAATAATTTGCCTGCAAAATAATTTGCCTGCAAAATAATTTGCCTGCAAAATAATTTGCCAAAACCCTAATAATTTGCCTAAAAAAATAATTTGCCAAAACCCTAATAATTTGCCTGCAAAATAATTTGCCTGCCAAATAATTTGCCTGCAAAATAATTTGCCTGCAAAATAATTTGCCAAAATAATTTGCCTGCAAAATAATTTGCCAAGATAATTTGCCTGCAAAATAATTTGCCTGCAAAATAATTTGCCTGCAAAATAATTTGCCTGCAAAATAATTTGCCTGCAAAATAATTTGCCAAAGCCTGCTAAATAATTTGCCTGCAAAATAATTTGCCAAAATAATTTGCCAAAACCCTAATAATTTGCCTGCAAAATAATTTGCCTGCAAAATAATTTGCCTGCAAAATAATTTGCCAAAATAATTTGCCAAAACCCTAATAATTTGCCTGCAAAATAATTTGCCTGCAAAATAATTTGCCTGCGAAATAATTTGCCAAAACCCTAATAATTTGCCTAAAAAAATAATTTGCCAAAACCCTAATAATTTGCCTGCAAAATAATTTGCCTGCAAAATAATTTGCCTGCAAAATAATTTGCCTGCAAAATATTTTGCCTGCTAAATAATTTGCCTGCAAAATAATTTGCCTGCAAAATAATTTGCCTGCTAAATAATTTGCCTGCAAAATAATTTGCCAAAACCCTAATAATTTGCCTAAAAAAATAATTTGCCTGCTAAATAATTTGCCTGCAAAATAATTTGCCTGCAAAATAATTTGCCTGCAAAATAATTTGCCAAAAAATAATTTGCCAAAATAATTTGCCAAAAAGTATTTTGTAAAAAGTATTTTGTAAAAAGTATTTTGTAAAAAGTATTTTGTAAAATAATTTGCCTGCAAAATAATTTGCCTGCAAAATAATTTGCCTGCAAAATAATTTGCCTGCTAAATAATTTGCCAAAATAATTTGCCAAAAAGTATTTTGTAAAAAGTATTTTGTAAAAAGTATTTTGTAAAAAGTATTTTGTAAAAAGTATTTTTAAAAGTATTTTGTAAAAAGTATTTTGTAAAATAATTTGCCTGCAAAATATTTTGCCCCCCAAAATAATTTGCCCCCCAAAATAATTTGCCAAAATAATTTGCCAAAATAATTTGCCTGCTAAATAATTTGCCAAAAAATAATTTGCCAAAAAATAATTTGCCAAAATAATTTGCCAAAAAGTATTTTGTAAAAAGTATTTTGTAAAAAGTATTTTGTAAAAAGTATTTTGTAAAAAGTATTTTGTAAAAAGTATTTTGTAAAATAATTTGCCTGCAAAATAATTTGCCTGCAAAATAATTTGCCAAAACCCTAATAATTTGCCTAAAAAAATAATTTGCCTGCAAAATAATTTGCCAAAATAATTTGCCAAAATAATTTGCCAAAAAGTATTTTGCAAAAAGTATTTTGTAAAAAGTATTTTGTAAAAAGTATTTTGTAAAATAATATGCCTGCAAAATAATTTGCCTGCAAAATAATTTGCCTGCAAAATAATTTGCCTGCAAAATAATTTGCCTGCAAAATAATTTGCCAAGATAATTTGCCTGCAAAATAATTTGCCTGCTAAATAATTTGCCTGCAAAATAATTTGCCAAAGCCTGCTAAATAATTTGCCTGCAAAATAATTTGCCAAAATAATTTGCCAAAACCCTAATAATTTGCCTGCAAAATAATTTGCCTGCTAAATAATTTGCCTGCTAAATAATTTGCCTGCAAAATATTTTGCCTGCTAAATAATTTGCCTGCAAAATAATTTGCCTGCAAAATAATTTGCCTGCAAAATAATTTGCCAAAACCCTAATAATTTGCCTAAAAAAATAATTTGCCAAAACCCTAATAATATGCCTGCAAAATAATTTGCCTGCTAAATAATTTGCCTGCAAAATAATTTGCCTGCAAAATATTTTGCCTGCTAAATAATTTGCCTGCAAAATAATTTGCCTGCAAAATAATTTGCCTGCTAAATAATTTGCCTGCAAAATAATTTGCCAAAACCCTAATAATTTGCCTAAAAAAATAATTTGCCTGCTAAATAATTTGCCTGCAAAATAATTTGCCTGCAAAATAATTTGCCAAGATAATTTGCCAAGATAATTTGCCTGCAAAATAATTTGCCAAAACCCTAATAATATGCCTGCTAAATAATTTGCCTGCTAAATAATTTGCCTGCAAAATAATTTGCCTGCAAAATATTTTGCCTGCTAAATAATTTGCCTGCAAAATAATTTGCCTGCAAAATAATTTGCCTGCTAAATAATTTGCCTGCAAAATAATTTGCCAAAACCCTAATAATTTGCCTAAAAAAATAATTTGCCTGCTAAATAATTTGCCTGCAAAATAATTTGCCTGCAAAATAATTTGCCAAGATAATTTGCCAAGATAATTTGCCTGCAAAATAATTTGCCAAAACCCTAATAATTTGCCTAAAAAAATAATTTGCCTGCAAAATAATTTGCCTGCAAAATAATTTGCCTGCAAAATAATTTGCCTGCTAAATAATTTGCCTGCAAAATAATTTGCCTGCAAAATATTTTGCCTGCTAAATAATTTGCCTGCAAAATAATTTGCCTGCAAAATAATTTGCCTGCTAAATAATTTGCCTGCAAAATAATTTGCCAAAACCCTAATAATTTGCCTAAAAAAATAATTTGCCTGCTAAATAATTTGCCTGCAAAATAATTTGCCTGCAAAATAATTTGCCAAAAAATAAGTATTTTTTAAAAAGTATTTTGTAAAAAGTATTTTGTAAAAAGTATTTTGTAAAATAATTTGCCTGCAAAATAATTTGCCTGCTAAATAATTTGCCTGCTAAATAATTTGCCAAAATAATTTGCCAAAAAGTATTTTGTAAAAAGTATTTTGTAAAAAGTATTTTGTAAAAAGTATTTTGTAAAAAGTATTTTGTAAAAAGTATTTTGTAAAAAGTATTTTGTAAAAAGTATTTTGTAAAAAGTATTTTGTAAAATAATATGCCTGCAAAATAATTTGCCAAAACCCTAATAATTTGCCTAAAAAAATAATTTGCCTGCAAAATAATTTGCCAAAACCCTAATAATTTGCCTAAAAAAATAATTTGCCTGCAAAATAATTTGCCAAAATAATTTGCCAAAATAATTTGCCAAAATAATTTGCCAAAAAGTATTTTGCAAAAAGTATTTTGTAAAAAGTATTTTGTAAAAAGTATTTTGTAAAAAGTATTTTGTAAAAAGTATTTTGTAAAATAATATGCCTGCAAAATAATTTGCCAAAACCCTAATAATTTGCCTAAAAAAATAATTTGCCTGCAAAATAATTTGCCAAAACCCTAATAATTTGCCTAAAAAAATAATTTGCCTGCAAAATAATTTGCCAAAATAATTTGCCAAAATAATTTGCCAAAAAGTATTTTGCAAAAAGTATTTTGCAAAAAGTATTTTGCAAAAAGTATTTTGTAAAAAGTATTTTGTAAAAAGTATTTTGCCTGCAAAATAATTTGCCTGCAAAATAATTTGCCCCCCAAAATAATTTGCCAAAATAATTTGCCAAAAAGTATTTTGCAAAAAGTATTTTGTAAAAAGTATTTTGTAAAAAGTATTTTGTAAAAAGTATTTTGTAAAATAATATGCCTGCAAAATAATTTGCCTGCAAAATAATTTGCCTGCAAAATAATTTGCCTGCAAAATAATTTGCCTGCTAAATAATTTGCCAAGATAATTTGCCTGCAAAATAATTTGCCTGCAAAATAATTTGCCTGCAAAATAATTTGCCAAGATAATTTGCCTGCAAAATAATTTGCCTGCTAAATAATTTGCCTGCAAAATAATTTGCCAAAGCCTGCTAAATAATTTGCCTGCAAAATAATTTGCCAAAATAATTTGCCAAAACCCTAATAATTTGCCTGCAAAATAATTTGCCTGCAAAATAATTTGCCTGCTAAATAATTTGCCTGCAAAATATTTTGCCTGCTAAATAATTTGCCTGCAAAATAATTTGCCTGCAAAATAATTTGCCTGCAAAATAATTTGCCAAAACCCTAATAATTTGCCTAAAAAAATAATTTGCCAAAACCCTAATAATATGCCTGCAAAATAATTTGCCTGCTAAATAATTTGCCTGCAAAATAATTTGCCTGCAAAATATTTTGCCTGCTAAATAATTTGCCTGCAAAATAATTTGCCTGCAAAATAATTTGCCTGCTAAATAATTTGCCTGCAAAATAATTTGCCAAAACCCTATAAATTTGCCTAAAAAAATAATTTGCCTGCAAAATAATTTGCCTGCAAAATAATTTGCCCCCCAAAATAATTTGCCAAAATAATTTGCCAACAAGTATTTTGCAAAAAGTATTTTGTAAAAAGTATTTTGTAAAAAGTATTTTGTAAAAAGTATTTTGTAAAATAATATGCCTGCAAAATAATTTGCCTGCAAAATAATTTGCCTGCAAAATAATTTGCCTGCAAAATAATTTGCCTGCTAAATAATTTGCCAAGATAATTTGCCTGCAAAATAATTTGCCAAGATAATTTGCCTGCAAAATAATTTGCCTGCTAAATAATTTGCCTGCAAAATAATTTGCCAAAGCCTGCTAAATAATTTGCCTGCTAAATAATTTGCCAAAACCCTAATAATTTGCCTGCAAAATAATTTGCCTGCTAAATAATTTGCCTGCAAAATAATTTGCCAAAACCCTATAAATTTGCCTAAAAAAATAATTTGCCTGCAAAATAATTTGCCTGCAAAATAATTTGCCCCCCAAAATAATTTGCCAAAATAATTTGCCAAAATAATTTGCCAAAAAGTATTTTGCAAAAAGTATTTTGTAAAAAGTATTTTGTAAAAAGTATTTTGTAAAAAGTATTTTGCCTGCAAAATAATTTGCCTGCAAAATAATTTGCCCCCCAAAATAATTTGCCAAAATAATTTGCCAAAAAGTATTTTGCAAAAAGTATTTTGTAAAAAGTATTTTGTAAAAAGTATTTTGTAAAAAGTATTTTGTAAAAAGTATTTTGTAAAATAATATGCCTGCAAAATAATTTGCCTGCAAAATAATTTGCCTGCAAAATAATTTGCCTGCAAAATAATTTGCCTGCAAAATAATTTGCCTGCAAAATAATTTGCCTGCAAAATAATTTGCCAAGATAATTTGCCTGCAAAATAATTTGCCTGCTAAATAATTTGCCTGCTAAATAATTTGCCAAAAAATAATTTGCCAAAATAATTTGCCAAAAAGTATTTTGTAAAAAGTATTTTGTAAAAAGATTTTGTAAAAAGTATTTTGTAAAAAGTATTTTGTAAAATAATTTGCCTGCAAAATAATTTGCCTGCAAAATAATTTGCCAAAACCCTAATAATTTGCCTAAAAAAATAATTTGCCTGCAAAATAATTTGCCTGCAAAATAATTTGCCTCCAAAATAATTTGCCTGCAAAATAATTTGCCTGCAAAATAATTTGCCTGCAAAATAATTTGCCTGCAAAATAATTTGCCAAAACCCTAATAATTTGCCTGCAAAATAATTTGCCTGCAAAATAATTTGCCAAAACCCTAATAATTTGCCTAAAAAAATAATTTGCCAAAACCCTAATAATTTGCCTGCAAAATAATTTGCCTGCCAAATAATTTGCCTGCAAAATAATTTGCCTGCAAAATAATTTGCCAAAATAATTTGCCTGCAAAATAATTTGCCAAGATAATTTGCCTGCAAAATAATTTGCCTGCAAAATAATTTGCCTGCAAAATAATTTGCCTGCAAAATAATTTGCCAAAGCCTGCTAAATAATTTGCCTGCAAAATAATTTGCCAAAATAATTTGCCAAAACCCTAATAATTTGCCTGCAAAATAATTTGCCTGCAAAATAATTTGCCTGCAAAATAATTTGCCTGCAAAATAATTTGCCTGCAAAATAATTTGCCTGCAAAATAATTTGCCTGCAAAATAATTTGCCAAAATAATTTGCCAAAACCCTAATAATTTGCCTGCAAAATAATTTGCCTGCAAAATAATTTGCCTGCGAAATAATTTGCCAAAACCCTAATAATTTGCCTAAAAAAATAATTTGCCAAAACCCTAATAATTTGCCTGCAAAATAATTTGCCTGCAAAATAATTTGCCTGCAAAATAATTTGCCTGCAAAATATTTTGCCTGCTAAATAATTTGCCTGCAAAATAATTTGCCTGCAAAATAATTTGCCTGCTAAATAATTTGCCTGCAAAATAATTTGCCAAAACCCTAATAATTTGCCTAAAAAAATAATTTGCCTGCTAAATAATTTGCCAAAAAATAATTTGCCTGCAAAATAATTTGCCTGCAAAATAATTTGCCAAAAAATAATTTGCCAAAATAATTTGCCAAAAAGTATTTTGTAAAAAGTATTTTGTAAAAAGTATTTTGTAAAAAGTATTTTGTAAAAAGTATTTTGTAAAAAGTATTTTGTAAAATAATTTGCCTGCAAAATAATTTGCCTGCAAAATAATTTGCCTGCTAAATAATTTGCCAAAATAATTTGCCAAAAAGTATTTTGTAAAAAGTATTTTGTAAAAAGTATTTTGTAAAAAGTATTTTTAAAAGTATTTTGTAAAAAGTATTTTGTAAAATAATTTGCCTGCAAAATAATTTGCCTGCAAAATATTTTGCCCCCCAAAATAATTTGCCCCCCAAAATAATTTGCCAAAATAATTTGCCAAAATAATTTGCCTGCTAAATAATTTGCCAAAAAATAATTTGCCAAAATAATTTGCCAAAAAGTATTTTGTAAAAAGTATTTTGTAAAAAGTATTTTGTAAAAAGTATTTTGTAAAAAGTATTTTGTAAAAAGTATTTTGTAAAATAATTTGCCTGCAAAATAATTTGCCTGCAAAATAATTTGCCAAAACCCTAATAATTTGCCTAAAAAAATAATTTGCCTGCAAAATAATTTGCCAAAATAATTTGCCAAAATAATTTGCCAAAATAATTTGCCAAAAAGTATTTTGCAAAAAGTATTTTGTAAAAAGTATTTTGTAAAAAGTATTTTGTAAAAAGTATTTTGCCTGCAAAATAATTTGCCTGCAAAATAATTTGCCCCCCAAAATAATTTGCCAAAATAATTTGCCAAAAAGTATTTTGCAAAAAGTATTTTGTAAAAAGTATTTTGTAAAAAGTATTTTGTAAAAAGTATTTTGTAAAATAATATGCCTGCAAAATAATTTGCCTGCAAAATAATTTGCCTGCAAAATAATTTGCCTGCAAAATAATTTGCCTGCAAAATAATTTGCCTGCAAAATAATTTGCCAAGATAATTTGCCTGCAAAATAATTTGCCTGCTAAATAATTTGCCTGCAAAATAATTTGCCAAAGCCTGCTAAATAATTTGCCTGCAAAATAATTTGCCAAAATAATTTGCCAAAACACTAATAATTTGCCTGCAAAATAATTTGCCTGCTAAATATTTTGCCTGCTAAATAATTTGCCTGCAAAATAATTTGCCTGCAAAATAATTTGCCTGCTAAATAATTTGCCTGCAAAATAATTTGCCAAAACCCTAATAATTTGCCTAAAAAAATAATTTGCCTGCTAAATAATTTGCCTGCAAAATAATTTGCCTGCAAAATAATTTGCCAAGATAATTTGCCTGCAAAATAATTTGCCAAAACCCTAATAATATGCCTGCAAAATAATTTGCCTGCTAAATAATTTGCCTGCAAAATAATTTGCCTGCAAAATATTTTGCCTGCTAAATAATTTGCCTGCAAAATAATTTGCCTGCAAAATAATTTGCCTGCTTAATAATTTGCCTGCAAAATAATTTGCCAAAACCCTAATAATTTGCCTAAAAAAATAATTTGCCTGCTAAATAATTTGCCTGCAAAATAATTTGCCTGCAAAATAATTTGCCAAGATAATTTGCCAAGATAATTTGCCTGCAAAATAATTTGCCAAAACCCTAATAATTTGCCTAAAAAAATAATTTGCCTGCAAAATAATTTGCCTGCAAAATAATTTGCCTGCAAAATAATTTGCCTGCTAAATAATTTGCCTGCAAAATAATTTGCCTGCAAAATATTTTGCCTGCTAAATAATTTGCCTGCAAAATAATTTGCCTGCAAAATAATTTGCCTGCTAAATAATTTGCCTGCAAAATAATTTGCCAAAACCCTAATAATTTGCCTAAAAAAATAATTTGCCTGCTAAATAATTTGCCTGCAAAATAATTTGCCTGCAAAATAATTTGCCAAAAAATAAGTATTTTTTAAAAAGTATTTTTTAAAAAATATTTTGTAAAAAGTATTTTGTAAAAAGTATTTTGTAAAAAGTATTTTGTAAAATAATTTGCCTGCTAAATAATTTGCCTGCTAAATAATTTGCCTGCTAAATAATTTGCCAAAATAATTTGCCAAAAAGTATTTTGTAAAAAGTATTTTGTAAAAAGTATTTTGTAAAAAGTATTTTGTAAAAAGTATTTTGTAAAAAGTATTTTGTAAAAAGTATTTTGTAAAAAGTATTTTGTAAAAAGTATTTTGTAAAAAGTATTTTGTAAAATAATATGCCTGCAAAATAATTTGCCAAAACCCTAATAATTTGCCTAAAAAAATAATTTGCCTGCAAAATAATTTGCCAAAACCCTAATAATTTGCCTAAAAAAATAATTTGCCTGCAAAATAATTTGCCAAAATAATTTGCCAAAATAATTTGCCAAAAAGTATTTTGCAAAAAGTATTTTGTAAAAAGTATTTTGTAAAAAGTATTTTGTAAAAAGTATTTTGTAAAAAGTATTTTGTAAAATAATATGCCTGCAAAATAATTTGCCAAAACCCTAATAATTTGCCTAAAAAAATAATTTGCCTGCAAAATAATTTGCCAAAACCCTAATAATTTGCCTAAAAAAATAATTTGCCTGCAAAATAATTTGCCAAAATAATTTGCCAAAATAATTTGCCAAAAAGTATTTTGCAAAAAGTATTTTGTAAAAAGTATTTTGTAAAAAGTATTTTGCCTGCAAAATAATTTGCCTGCAAAATAATTTGCCCCCCAAAATAATTTGCCAAAATAATTTGCCAAAAAGTATTTTGCAAAAAGTATTTTGTAAAAAGTATTTTGTAAAATAATATGCCTGCAAAATAATTTGCCTGCAAAATAATTTGCCTGCAAAATAATTTGCCTGCAAAATAATTTGCCTGCTAAATAATTTGCCAAGATAATTTGCCTGCAAAATAATTTGCCTGCAAAATAATTTGCCTGCAAAATAATTTGCCAAGATAATTTGCCTGCAAAATAATTTGCCTGCTAAATAATTTGCCTGCTAAATAATTTGCCAAAGCCTGCTAAATAATTTGCCTGCAAAATAATTTGCCAAAATAATTTGCCAAAACCCTAATAATTTGCCTGCAAAATAATTTGCCTGCTAAATAATTTGCCTGCTAAATAATTTGCCTGCAAAATATTTTGCCTGCTAAATAATTTGCCTGCAAAATAATTTGCCTGCAAAATAATTTGCCTGCAAAATAATTTGCCAAAACCCTAATAATTTGCCTAAAAAAATAATTTGCCAAAACCCTAATAATATGCCTGCAAAATAATTTGCCTGCTAAATAATTTGCCTGCAAAATAATTTGCCTGCAAAATATTTTGCCTGCTAAATAATTTGCCTGCAAAATAATTTGCCTGCAAAATATTTTGCCTGCAAAATTTTTTGCCTGCTAAATAATTTGCCTGCAAAATAATTTGCCAAAACCCTAATAATTTGCCTAAAAAAATAATTTGCCTGCTAAATAATTTGCCTGCAAAATAATTTGCCTGCAAAATAATTTGCCTGCAAAATAATTTGCCTGCAAAATAATTTGCCAAAAAATAATTTGCCAAAATAATTTGCCAAAAAGTATTTTGTAAAAAGTATTTTGTAAAAAGTATTTTGCTAAATAATTTGCCTGCTAAATAATTTGCCTGCAAAATAATTTGCCTGCAAAATATTTTGCCTGCAAAATAATTTGCCTGCTAAATAATTTGCCTGCAAAATAATTTGCCAAAACCCTAATAATTTGCCTAAAAAAATAATTTGCCTGCTAAATAATTTGCCTGCAAAATAATTTGCCTGCAAAATAATTTGCCAAGATAATTTGCCAAGATAATTTGCCTGCAAAATAATTTGCCAAAACCCTAATAATTTGTCTAAAAAAATAATTTGCCTGCAAAATAATTTGCCTGCAAAATAATTTGCCTGCAAAATAATTTGCCTGCTAAACAATTTGCCTGCAAAATAATTTGCCTGCAAAATATTTTGCCTGCTAAATAATTTGCCTGCAAAATAATTTGCCTGCAAAATAATTTGCCTGCTAAATAATTTGCCTGCAAAATAATTTGCCAAAACCCTAATAATTTGCCTAAAAAAATAATTTGCCTGCTAAATAATTTGCCTGCAAAATAATTTGCCTGCAAAATAATTTGCCTGCAAAATAATTTGCCAAAAAATAAGTATTTTTTAAAAAGTATTTTGTAAAAAGTATTTTGTAAAAAGTATTTTGTAAAATAATTTGCCTGCAAAATAATTTGCCTGCTAAATAATTTGCCTGCTAAATAATTTGCCTGCAAAATAATTTGCCTGCAAAATAATTTGCCTGCTAAATAATTTGCCTGCAAAATAATTTGCCAAAACCCTAATAATTTGCCTAAAAAAATAATTTGCCTGCTAAATAATTTGCCTGCAAAATAATTTGCAACCCATTCATGATATATTATATATACATATATATACACATACAAACATAACCACGTTATCATATGATATATATATATATATATATATATATATATATATAAATATAATCATTACTTTATCATCTCATAACTATAAACATACTCCCCGATTATGTAACAATGGGCTATAACCCATCGTTTTTGTCATTTTGTCATTTTTTTCAAATCGTCAAAAATGATGAAAAACGGCGCGCTATAGTATGCCGTACGATATGGGCTATAGCCCATGGTCCAAAATGATGAGAAACGAGGCTAACTTTTTTTCCCCCAAAATTTCAAAAACATGGGCTATAACCCATCGTTTTTGTCATTTCGTCATTTTTGTCAAATCCTCAAAAATGATGAAAAACGGCGCGCTATAGTATGCCGTACGATATGGGCTATAGCCCATGGTCCAAAATGATGAGAAACGAGGCTAACTTTTTTTTTCAAAATTTCAAAAACATGGGCTATAACCCATCGTTTTTGTAATTTCGTCATTTTTTTTCAAATCGTCAAAAATGATGAAAAACGGCGCGCTATAGTATGCCGTACGATATGGGCTATAGCCCATGGTCCAAAATGATGAGAAACGAGGCTAACTTTTTTTTCCAAAATTTCAAAAAACATGGGCTATAACCCATCGTTTTTGTCATTTTTTTCAAATCCTCAAAAATGATGAAAAACGGCGCGCTATAGTATGCCGTACGATATGGGCTATAGCCCATGGTCCAAAATGATGAGAAACGAGGCTAACTTTTTTTTCCAAAATTTCTAAAAACATGGGCTATAACCCATCGTTTTTGTCATTTCGTCATTTTTTTCAAATCCTCAAAAATGATGAAAAACGGCGCGCTATAGTATGCCGTACGATATGGGCTATAGCCCATGGTCCAAAATGATGAGAAACGAGGCTAACTTTTTTTTTCAAAATTTCTAAAAACATGGGCTATAACCCATCGTTTTTGTCATTTCGTCATTTTTTTCAAATCCTCAAAAATGATGAAAAACGGCGCGCTATAGTATGCCGTACGATATGGGCTATAGCCAATGGTCCAAAATGATGAGAAACGAGGCTAACTTTTTTTTTCAAAATTTCAAAAAACATGGGCTATAACCCATCGTTTTTGTCATTTCGTCATTTTTTTCAAATCCTCAAAAATGATGAAAAACGGCGCGCTATAGTATGCCGTACGATATGGGCTATAGCCCATGGTCCAAAATGATGAGAAACGAGGCTAACTTTTTTTTTCAAAATTTCAAAAAACATGGGCTATAACCCATCGTTTTTGTCATTTCGTCATTTTTTTCAAATCCTCAAAAATGATGAAAAACGGCGCGCTATAGTATGCCGTACGATATGGGCTATAGCCAATGGTCCAAAATGATGAGAAACGAGGCTAACTTTTTTTTTCAAAATTTCAAAAAACATGGGCTATAACCCATCGTTTTTGTCATTTCGTCATTTTTTTCAAATCCTCAAAAATGATGAAAAACGGCGCGCTATAGTATGCCGTACGATATGGGCTATAGCCCATGGTCCAAAATGATGAGAAACGAGGCTAACTTTTTTTTTCAAAATTTCAAAAAACATGGGCTATAACCCATCGTTTTTGTCATTTCGTCATTTTTTTCAAATCCTCAAAAATGATGAAAAACGGCGCGCTATAGTATGCCGTACGATATGGGCTATAGCCAATGGTCCAAAATGATGAGAAACGAGGCTAACTTTTTTTTTCAAAATTTCAAAAAACATGGGCTATAACCCATCGTTTTTGTCATTTCGTCATTTTTTTCAAATCCTCAAAAATGATGAAAAACGGCGCGCTATAGTATGCCGTACGATATGGGCTATAGCCCATGGTCCAAAATGATGAGAAACGAGGCTATCTTTTTTTTTCAAAATGTCTAAAAACATGGGCTATAACCCATCGTTTTTGTCATTTCGTCATTTTTTTCAAATCCTCAAAAATGATGAAAAACGGCGCGCTATAGTATGCCGTACGATATGGGCTATAGCCCATGGTCCAAAATGATGAGAAACGAGGCTAACTTTTTTTTCCAAAATTTCTAAAAACATGGGCTATAACCCATCGTTTTTGTCATTTCGTCATTTTTTTCAAATCCTCAAAAATGATGAAAAACGGCGCGCTATAGTATGCCGTACGATATGGGCTATAGCCCATGGTCCAAAATGATGAGAAACGAGGCTAACTTTTTTTTGCAAAATTTCAAAAAACATGGGCTATAACCCATCGTTTTTGTCATTTCGTCATTTTTTTCAAATCCTCAAAAATGATGAAAAACGGCGCGCTATAGTATGCCGTACGATATGGGCTATAGCCCATGGTCCAAAATGATGAGAAACGAGGCTAACTTTTTTTTTCAAAATTTCTAAAAACATGGGCTATAACCCATCGTTTTTGTCATTTCGTCATTTTTTTCAAATCCTCAAAAATGATGAAAAACGGCGCGCTATAGTATGCCGTACGATATGGGCTTTTATGGCTATTTTATATAGTTTAATAATAATATTAAACATTTAATAATAATATAGCTATTAAACTATATTATTAAACTATATTATTAAACTATATTATTAAACTATATTATTAAACTATATTATTAAAGTATATTATTAAAGTATATTATTAAAGTATATTATTAAAGTATATTATTAAGTATATTATTAAAGTATATTATTAAACTATATTATTAAACTATATTATTAAACTATATTATTAAACTATAGTATAAAGTATATTATTAAAGTATATTATTAAAGTATATTATTAAACTATATTATTAAACTATATTATTAAACTATATTATTAAAGTATATTATTAAACTATATTATTAAGTATATTATTAAGTATATTATTAAAGTATATTATTAAAGTATATTATTAAGTATATTATTAAAGTATATTATTAAAGTATGTTATTAAGTATATTATTAAACTATATTATTAAAGTATATTAATAAAGTATATTAATAAACTATATTATTAAAGTATATTTTTAAAGTATATTATTAAAGTATATTATTAAAGTATATTATTAAGTATATTATTAAACTATATTATTAAACTATATTATTAAAGTATATTATTAAAGTATATTATTAAAGTATATTATTAAAGTATATTATTAAAGTATATTATTAAACTATATTATTAAGTATATTATTAAAGTATATTATTAAAGTATATTATTAAACTATATTATTAAGTATATTATTAAGTATATTATTAAACTATATTATTAAACTATATTATTAAGTATATTATTAAACTATATTATTAAAGTATATTATTAAAGTATATTATTAAACTATATTATTCAACTATATTATTAAAGTATATTATTAAAGTATATTATTAAAGTATATTATTAAACTATATTATTAAACTATATTATTAAACTATATTATTAAGTATATTATTAAACTATATTATTAAAGTATATTATTAAACTATATTATTAAAGTATATTATTAAAGTATATTATTAAAGTATATTATTAAACTATATTATTAAACTATATTATTAAACTATATTATTAAAGTATATTATTAAACTATATTATTAAACTATATTATTCAACTATATTATTAAAGTATATTATTAAACTATATTATTAAACTATATTATTAAGTATATTATTAAGTATATTATTAAAGTATATTATTAAACTATATTATTAAGTATATTATTAAGTATATTATTAAAGTATATTATTCAACTATATTATTAAAGTATATTATTAAAGTATATTATTAAAGTATATTATTAAACTATATTATTCAACTATATTATTAAACTATATTATTAAACTTTATTATTAAAGTATATTATTAAACTATATTATTAAACTATATTATTCAACTATATTATTAAAGTATATTATTAAACTATATTATTAAACTATATTATTAAGTATATTATTAAGTATATTATTAAAGTATATTATTAAAGTATATTATTAAACTATATTATTAAGTATATTATTAAGTATATTATTAAAGTATATTATTCAACTATATTATTCAACTATATTATTAAAGTATATTATTAAAGTATATTTTTAAACTATATTATTAAGTATATTATTAAGTATATTATTAAAGTATATTATTAAACTATATTATTAAGTATATTATTAAAGTATATTATTAAAGTATATTATTCAAGTATATTATTAAAGTATATTATTAAAGTATATTATTAAAGTATATTATTAAAGTATATTATTCAAGTATATTATTAAAGTATATTATTAAACTATATTATTAAGTATATTATTAAACTATATTATTAAACTATATTATTAAGTATATTATTAAACTATATTATTAAAGTATATTAATAAAGTATATTATTAAAGTATATTTTTAAAGTATATTATTAAAGTATATTATTAAAGTATATTATTAAGTATATTATTAAACTATATTATTAAAGTATATTATTAAAGTATATTATTAAAGTATATTATTAAAGTATATTATTAAAGTATATTATTAAACTATATTATTAAGTATATTATTAAACTATATTATTAAACTATATTATTAAGTATATTATTAAGTATATTATTAAACTATATTATTAAACTATATTATTAAGTATATTATTAAAGTATATTATTAAAGTATATTATTCAACTATATTATTAAAGTATATTATTAAAGTATATTATTAAAGTATATTATTAAGTATATTATTAAAGTATATTATTAAAGTATATTATTAAACTATATTATTAAACTATATTATTAAACTATATTATTAAACTATAGTATAAAGTATATTATTAAAGTATATTATTAAAGTATATTATTAAAGTATATTATTAAACTATATTATTAAACTATATTATTAAACTATATTATTAAAGTATATTATTAAAGTATATTATTAAACTATATTATTAAGTATATTATTAAAGTATATTATTAAAGTATATTATTAAAGTATATTATTAAACTATATTATTAAACTATATTATTAAACTATATTATTAAACTATATTATTAAGTATATTATTAAGTATATTATTAAACTATATTATTAAACTATATTATTAAGTATATTATTAAAGTATATTATTAAAGTATATTATTAAAGTATATTATTAAACTATATTATTCAACTATATTATTAAAGTATATTATTAAAGTATATTATTAAGTATATTTTTAAACTATATTATTAAAGTATATTATTAAACTATATTATTAAAGTATATTATTAAAGTATATTATTAAAGTATATTATTAAAGTATATTATTAAAGTATATTATTAAACTATATTATTAAGTATATTATTAAGTATATTATTAAACTATATTATTAAACTATATTATTAAGTATATTATTAAACTATATTATTAAAGTATATTATTAAAGTATATTATTAAAGTATATTTTTAATGTATATTATTAAAGTATATTATTAAAGTATATTATTAAGTATATTATTAAACTATATTATTAAAGTATATTATTAAACTATATTATTAAAGTATATTATTAAAGTATATTATTAAAGTATATTATTAAAGTATATTATTAAACTATATTATTAAACTATATTATTAAACTATATTATTAAACTATATTATTAAACTATATTATTAAACTATATTATTAAGTATATTATTAAAGTATATTATTAAAGTATATTATTAAACTATATTATTAAACTATATTATTAAACTATATTATTAAACTATATTATTAAACTATATTATTAAACTATATTATTAAACTATATTATTAAAGTATATTATTAAAGTATATTATTAAAGTATATTATTAAAGTATATTATTAAGTATATTATTAAAGTATATTATTCAACTATATTATTCAACTATATTATTAAAGTATATTATTAAAGTATATTTTTAAACTATATTATTAAGTATATTATTAAGTATATTATTAAAGTATATTATTAAACTATATTATTAAGTATATTATTAAAGTATATTATTCAAGTATATTATTAAAGTATATTATTAAAGTATATTATTAAAGTATATTATTAAAGTATATTATTCAAGTATATTATTAAACTATATTATTAAACTATATTATTAAGTATATTATTAAACTATATTATTAAAGTATATTATTAAGTATATTATTAAACTATATTATTAAAGTATATTAATAAACTATATTATTAAAGTATATTTTTAAAGTATATTATTAAAGTATATTATTAAAGTATATTATTAAGTATATTATTAAACTATATTATTAAACTATATTATTAAAGTATATTATTAAAGTATATTATTAAAGTATATTATTAAAGTATATTATTAAACTATATTATTAAGTATATTATTAAAGTATATTATTAAACTATATTATTAAGTATATTATTAAGTATATTATTAAACTATATTATTAAACTATATTATTAAGTATATTATTAAAGTATATTATTAAAGTATATTATTAAAGTATATTATTCAACTATATTATTAAAGTATATTATTAAAGTATATTATTAAACTATATTATTAAACTATATTAATAAACTATATTATTAAACTATATTATTAAAGTATATTATTAAGTATATTATTAAAGTATATTATTAAAGTATATTATTAAAGTATATTATTAAAGTATATTATTAAAGTATATTATTAAAGTATATTATTAAAGTATATTATTAAAGTATATTATTAAGTATATTATTAAGTATATTATTAACTCATCGAATGCGCAAAGCGTTTTTAAACGTTTTATTATAGCCAAGCGCAAGAAGCGCATAACGTTTTTATACGTTTTATGGGCCAAAAAACGTTTTTTTATTGATTACTATTGTTCAACTATATTTGCGCCCGGACAACTCATAATGTAACACCGATCGGCTCTAAAAAGAGTTAAAACCCCCCCCTGCTGAAAAGAGGTGTTGGTCTGAGAAGCGTCTGGCACCGCCTATTGGTTGGTCTATGCGAGGACGTACGACGTAATGGATACGGCCGTCCGGCATAGACCAACGCAGATGTCAGGGGATCTAAAATGGATGGGACAATGCTCTTGTTTGTGTGAATACACTCGATTCCCCCTCCCCTCCTGTTTCTACATGGTTTCTCCCGAGGGAGAATGGTGGGGGGGGGGGTCTCTTCCTCTTGGATCGCATTGGCAGTTCCCCCCCCACTCCCGAGTCCCCACTGCTTTCAACTGCAAGGCTTGCGCTCTCATTCTCGGAACAAGATACAACGCGATTTGCTCTCTGCCCGTATATAAACCTGCAACGACCGGCATTTGATTTCATAACGTAACGTTTGCCAGACACATGTGGAGTTAGTCATGGACAGATTGCACATCATTATCGAGGGCCCGCCATGATACGTTGGTCGCTGATCGCAAGCCGTACTGCTGCTGCTGCTGCGCTGCTGCGCTGCTCGCAATCCAACCATCCAATCCATCCCCCTTTCTCGTTACAACAGGCTATTATAAACTCACCGTCGAGCAGCCTGCCCTGCACCTAATGTGATAAAATGAACGGCAGGACAAAATCGGATCGATTATTATCTGTCTATCAGCAACATACGGGTGTTTGTCTTGCAACGACAGGTGGTGCTTTCTCGTTTTTTTTCTTCCAAATACGTTGACGTGCTGCTTCTGCTGCCGCATCCATCTCGTTGAGTCGTTGTTTTTCTTGTTTTTTTTCCCAAACATGTCCAGACACAATCCGATCCAGTCTCGCGTCTCACCTTATAGATACGCGAGACTGGATCGATGAGGTTAGTGGTATGTCTGGACATGTTTGGAGCGGCACACGACAATCGACAATAATGTTGATTATGCAAGATCATTTCCTCAAAGCCTAGTTGCCCCCCCCCCCCCCCCCCCGTTACTGCGATTGTTTGTAGCTCGAATCACAGAATGAGTTCAATGAGCGTAGGGAGAGGGCACATATGGGGCTACGATTGAAGAAAGTTTCCAAGTCCGTTTTATGATCAGATAATGTGCATCAAGACTCTCTGCTTTCATAAGAAAAAAACTAATACTGTAATTGCGAATGCAATGAGCACTTACTATGAGACCTAGCAGATCACGTCTGTCTGTCTGTCTGTCTGTCTGTGTGTGTGTGTGTGTGTGTGTGTGTCTGTCTGTCCCGCTTACTGTATATGTGGACCTGGCCCTTTTGTGCCCATATATGGAGCTGAGTGATTTGTGAGTCATGGTGACATGAGTGTGATGGCGTGGTCCTGCTTTGGGGACTCCTTATATGGTTATGGCTGAGTCATGGTGACATGAGTGTGATGGCGTCTTTTGTGACCATATATGGAGCTGGCGTGGTCCAAGCACTAACTATGACACCCTGCAGATCATGTCTGTAATTTATTCTAATTGTTATTGCAATTTACGATCTGCGTTCGCCTTCCGCGTTCGCGCGTCTTACTCGTAATAATAAAAATCACACCCCTGTGAAGTGAGCAGTGCAATGTTGTGAAGTGAGCAGTGCAACATTGCACTGCTCACTTCACTGGGGTGTGATTTCTATTATTATTACAGTATTAGTATTTTTCTTATGAAAGCAGAGAGTATTCTGTTTCATACGGTATATAGTATGTACATGTCGCTATAGGCCTTATTTTGTGAATATTTAGTTGTTAGGTCCATGCTCTCTAAAATTATCTTTTTCAGAGAACTTTAGAGATGGCATGGGCCTGAATAACTATTATTCACAAAATAAGGCCTATAGCGACATGTACATACTATATACCGTATGAAACAGTCGACTCTCTGCTTTCATAAGAAAAATACTAATACTGTAATAATAATAAAAATCACACCCCTGTGAAGTGAGCAGTGCAATTGCACTGCTCACTTCACAGGGGTGTGATTTTTCTGGGTGGTATTTTTCTTATGAAAGCAGAGAGTCTACTGTTTCATACGGTATATAGTATGTACATGTCGCTATAGGCCTTATTTTGTGAATAATAGTTCTTCGGGTCCATGCCTTCTCTAAAGTTCTCTGGTGGGCGCAAGCTGCATTCAATAGCCAATTAGTGACAAACTGTATATGTGTACAATGTGTACTGTTTTCCTCCTAAAAGTAGACATTCAGGGCTTTCATTCGGTATATGGTTTGTATAGGATATTATTTGTGCTCAATTTTATATCGGTCTTTTGAACTAAAAAAACTGAACTGAAATGTCTGTCAACTTCAGGCCTCCATATCTCTGTTGTTTTTTTTCACAAGCAGCGTGCAGGCAAAAGCAGGTGTTAGAAAAAGGTCAATATCTCCAGAATGGAAGATGGTAGAATCATAATTTTTTTTTTAAATTGAAGTGGACAAGTTGGGCTTTCTTTTTATTTATGCGATTGTGATTCTCGCTATAAGAGGCCCCTCGCTGTGGGCCCCCCAAAAAGCTCAAAAAGCCCATGTTAAGCCTTCAGCACCAGTAAGCCAGGGTCCGCTAGAATCTGTAGCAGTCTATGTGTTAAACTATATTATTAAAGTATATTATTAAGTATATTATTAAACTATATTATTAAAGTATATTATTAAACTATATTATTAAAGTATATTATTAAACTATATTATTAAAGTATATTATTAAAGTATATTATTAAAGTATATTATTAAACTATATTATTAAGTATATTATTAAGTATATTATTAAACTATATTATTAAACTATATTATTAAGTATATTATTAAACTATATTATTAAAGTATATTATTAAACTATATTATTCAACTATATTATTAAAGTATATTATTAAAGTATATTATTAAACTATATTATTAAACTATATTATTAAAGTATATTATTAAGTATATTATTAAACTATATTATTAAAGTATATTATTAAACTATATTATTAAAGTATATTATTAAAGTATATTATTAAAGTATATTATTAAACTATATTATTAAACTATATTATTAAACTATATTATTAAACTATATTATTAAACTATATTATTAAGTATATTATTAAAGTATATTATTAAACTATATTATTAAACTATATTATTAAACTATATTATTAAAGTATATTATTAAACTATATTATTAAGTATATTATTAAAGTATATTATTAAACTATATTATTAAACTATATTATTAAACTATATTATTAAACTATATTATTAAACTATAGTATAAAGTATATTATTAAAGTATATTATTAAAGTATATTATTAAACTATATTATTAAACTATATTATTAAAGTATATTATTAAACTATATTATTAAACTATATTATTAAGTATATTATTAAAGTATATTATTAAAGTATATTATTAAAGTATATTATTAAAGTATATTATTAAAGTATATTATTCAAGTATATTATTAAAGTATATTATTAAACTATATTATTAAGTATATTATTAAACTATATTATTAAAGTATATTATTAAGTATATTATTAAACTATATTATTAAAGTATATTAATAAACTATATTATTAAAGTATATTTTTAAAGTATATTATTAAAGTATATTATTAAACTATATTATTAAGTATATTATTAAACTATATTATTAAAGTATATTATTAAAGTATATTATTAAAGTATATTATTAAAGTATATTATTAAAGTATATTATTAAACTATATTATTAAGTATATTATTAAACTATATTATTAAAGTATATTATTAAAGTATATTATTAAAGTATATTATTAAAGTATATTATTAAAGTATATTATTAAAGTATATTATTAAAGTATATTATTAAGTATATTATTAAAGTATATTATTACCTATATTATTAAACTATATTATTAAGTATATTATTAAGTATATTATTAAACTATATTATTAAACTATATTATTAAGTATATTATTAAAGTATATTATTAAAGTATATTATTAAAGTATATTATTAAAGTATATTATTAAACTATATTATTAAAGTATATTATTAAAGTATATTATTAAGTATATTATTAAACTATATTATTAAAGTATATTATTAAAGTATATTATTAAAGTATATTATTAAAGTATATTATTAAAGTATATTATTAAACTATATTATTAAACTATATTATTAAGTATATTATTAAGTATATTATTAAACTATATTATTAAACTATATTATTAAGTATATTATTAAACTATATTATTAAAGTATATTATTAAAGTATATTATTAAAGTATATTATTCAACTATATTATTAAAGTATATTATTAAAGTATATTATTAAACTATATTATTAAACTATATTATTAAGTATATTATTAAACTATATTATTAAAGTATATTATTAAACTATATTATTAAACTATATTATTAAAGTATATTATTAAAGTATATTATTAAAGTATATTATTAAAGTATATTATTAAACTATATTATTAAACTATATTATTAAACTATATTATTAAACTATATTATTAAACTATATTATTAAGTATATTATTAAAGTATATTATTAAACTATATTATTAAACTATATTATTAAACTATATTATTAAAGTATATTATTAAACTATATTATTAAAGTATATTATTAAACTATATTATTAAAGTATATTATTAAAGTATATTATTAAATTATATTATTAAGTATATTATTAAAGTATATTATTAAACTATATTATTAAACTATATTATTAAACTATATTATTAAACTATATTATTAAACTATAGTATAAAGTATATTATTAAAGTATATTATTAAGGTATATTATTAAACTATATTATTAAACTATATTATTAAACTATATTATTAAAGTAAATTATTAAACTATATTATTAAACTATATTATTAAACTATATTATTAAGTATATTATTAAAGTATATTATTAAAGTATATTATTAAAGTATATTATTAAGTATATTATTAAAGTATATTATTAAAGTATATTATTAAGTATATTATTAAACTATATTATTAAAGTATATTAATAAAGTATATTAATAAACTATATTATTAAAGTATATTTTAAAGTATATTATTAAAGTATATTATTAAAGTATATTATTAAGTATATTATTAAACTATATTATTAAAGTATATTATTAAAGTATATTATTAAAGTATATTATTAAAGTATATTATTAAACTATATTATTAAACTATATTATTAAGTATATTATTAAAGTATATTATTAAACTATATTATTAAACTATATTATTAAGTATATTATTAAGTATATTATTAAACTATATTATTAAACTATATTATTAAGTATATTATTAAAGTATATTATTAAAGTATATTATTAAAGTATATTATTAAACTATATTATTCAACTATATTATTAAAGTATATTATTAAAGTATATTATTAAAGTATATTATTAAACTATATTATTAAACTATATTATTAAACTATATTATTAAGTATATTATTAAACTATATTATTAAAGTATATTATTAAACTATATTATTAAAGTATATTATTAAAGTATATTATTAAACTATATTATTCAACTATATTATTAAAGTATATTATTAAACTATATTATTAAAGTATATTATTAAACTATATTATTAAACTATATTATTAAACTATATTATTAAAGTATATTATTAAAGTATATTATTAAACTATATTATTAAGTATATTATTAAGTATATTATTAAAGTATATTATTAAACTATATTATTAAACTATATTATTAAGTATATTATTAAAGTATATTATTCAACTATATTATTAAAGTATATTATTAAAGTATATTATTAAAGTATATTATTAAAGTATATTATTCAACTATATTATTAAACTATATTATTAAACTATATTATTAAAGTATATTATTAAACTATATTATTAAACTATATTATTCAACTATATTATTAAATATATTATTAAAGTATATTATTAAACTATATTATTAAGTATATTATTAAGTATATTATTAAAGTATATTATTAAAGTATATTATTAAACTATATTATTAAGTATATTATTAAGTATATTATTAAAGTATATTATTCAACTATATTATTCAACTATATTATTCAACTATATTATTAAAGTATATTATTAAAGTATATTTTTAAACTATATTATTAAGTATATTATTAAGTATATTATTAAAGTATATTATTAAACTATATTATTAAGTATATTATTAAAGTATATTATTAAAGTATATTATTAAAGTATATTATTAAAGTATATTATTAAAGTATATTATTAAAGTATATTATTCAAGTATATTATTAAACTATATTATTAAACTATATTATTAAGTATATTATTAAACTATATTATTAAAGTATATTATTAAGTATATTATTAAACTATATTATTAAAGTATATTAATAAACTATATTATTAAAGTATATTTTTAAAGTATATTATTAAAGTATATTATTAAAGTATATTATTAAAGTATATTATTAAACTATATTATTAAGTATATTATTAAAGTATATTATTAAACTATATTATTAAACTATATTATTAAGTATATTATTAAGTATATTATTAAACTATATTATTAAACTATATTATTAAGTATATTATTAAAGTATATTATTAAAGTATATTATTAAAGTATATTATTCAACTATATTATTAAAGTATATTATTAAAGTATATTATTAAAGTATATTATTAAGTATATTATTAAAGTATATTATTAAACTATATTATTAAACTATATTATTAAACTATATTATTAAACTATAGTATAAAGTATATTATTAAAGTATATTATTAAAGTATATTATTAAACTATATTATTAAAGTATATTATTAAACTATATTATTAAACTATATTATTAAACTATAGTATAAAGTATATTATTAAAGTATATTATTAAAGTATATTATTAAACTATATTATTAAACTATATTATTAAAGTATATTATTAAACTATATTATTAAACTATATTATTAAGTATATTATTAAAGTATATTATTAAAGTATATTATTAAACTATATTATTAAGTATATTATTAAAGTATATTATTAAAGTATATTATTAAGTATATTATTAAACTATATTATTAAAGTATATTATTAAAGTATATTATTAAAGTATATTATTAAACTATATTATTAAGTATATTATTAAAGTATATTATTAAAGTATATTATTAAAGTATATTATTAAACTATATTATTAAACTATATTATTAAAGTATATTATTAAAGTATATTATTAAACTATATTATTAAGTATATTATTAAAGTATATTATTAAACTATATTATTAAACTATATTATTAAGTATATTATTAAAGGGGGAGTGTCAAAGCCCGAGATTAACATTGCTGATAAGGTACATCACGTGGTCTGAATGAAAACAGTTTCAAACGACACGTGACTATATCTCAGGCTCTGACGTGACCTAGCATCTAGCCGAGCTGAGTGGCTAGCGCAGTAAAGGCTAGTGGTTTTGAGGTGGCCTTTTGCGTCATACTAGATGAAAGTGTAATAAAAAAAAAAAATTTATTGCTCGAAAAGCTTCCTTACAATGACATTGAGTTGACGTGTAGGTCTTAGGGTAAGCTGTTGCATAATCGCTATTTCGCACTCGGAGTTCCATGCTGCGGCAGAGAGCTGGGATGCAGCCCTGCTCACGTCCGTTTGTCCCCTCTCACCCCTGGGGCACAGCCTAGTGCGCACACGGTATAGCCTCTGGTAGTCATGCAGGCTGATCTCAGCCGGTCGGACTCTAAATGTGTGAAAATAAAATGTATATAACGTACTCAAATGTGTTAGTTTTACCAATATTGTTTGTTCATGTGAAATGTTTGTTTATGCATAATGAATTGATGAGAAGGCACATCAAAACGGGGAAATTGCCGTACTCTTTGAGTGTGTGTAAACGTATGTTTTCTCATGCCAATAAAGCCCTTTGAATTGAATTGAATTGAATTGAGTGTGACTCTGTACCAAATAATAAATTGCCTCAACTGATCGTCTGACCTGTCCTAGATTATAAGCCATGAAAATATTCTGCATTCTTTCCCATTCTGCAGCAAGGGGCGATATAATGCTGTGATTCATTCCACTTTACTGACCGTTTCATTGCCTATATGTCCGATTGTCCGTCATGAGTGACTATACTCGTCGCCATAATATAAGAAAATGTGTGCTGTAACTGCAGACCCGAATAGTTCTGATGATCCTCATGGGGGCTATCCGCAGCCCCCCCCCAGCGGTGAAAAAAAAGAAGTTGATGTTTTCTCGCGTTTACGCTGATATAATGACGTGAAGCTAGCGGAAAGGCATTTACGTGGATTTCATGTGTCCCGACCTAGAATGCCTGTGATCATTTAATTATACTTCGTACTAGTCTATATATATGATATATAAATGCCGAGTGCACTTGCATGCCTATGCATGCATTCTAGAGGCAAGTCCCATAAGGAAACTGCCCCTGCAAGCGACACCTTTTTATTTATTTATTAGGATATTTCTATAGCATGCGCGATTGCGCTGCTCACTTGACAGCCTTCTCTAGGCTACTCGCAGTGCAACGCGTTGTGAGCTTGTAGATCGGCTCCCGTGGACTTGCGGTGCATGTTAAAAAACAAACTCACAATTATAATAAGAACATAGGCCTACACTTATCTGCATTCTGCACTGTACGAATCCAACGTTGTTTAGTGTTGTTTAGTGAGTCAGTTCTCTGACTGTCGGTGTGTGTGTGTGTGTGTGTGTGTATGGAGGGGTATAATATTTGATATACATAAAATGATCACCCATACAAGTTGATCATTATAGCCTAAATAACGCTATGTCAAGTTTCATCATACTTCTGGTGGCTATTTGGAGAGCTCCAAGTTGTGCACGGAGAGAGAGAGAGACCGCCCCCCCATATCGGTGTGTGTGTGTGAGAGAGAGAGAGAGAGAGAGAGAGAGAGTGTGTGTGTGTGTGTGTGTGTGTGTGTGTGTGTGTGTGTGTGTGTGTGTGTGTGTGTGTGAGAGAGAGAGACAGAGAGAGAGAGAGAGAGAGAGGGGCGGACACAGGTTAGGCCGGCCGCTAGAGTAGTCACAGGCGATAACGTTACGTGAAGCTCCAGGGCTCCGTGAGCCCTGTTCAGCACTTAGCCGGCTGAGGGCGTGTCAGCGGGGGGAGACAGATAAGACAAGATAGGTACGATGGAACCCGTCACGCGAAATTGCGATTATGCAACAGTTCACCCTAAAACTTACACGTCAACTCAATATCATTCTAACGAGATTTTCGAGCAAAAAATTTTATTTTTCCACCAAACTTTTACCCAGCTATGAAGCTAAAAGTGACCTCAAAACCACTAGCATGAGTTGATAGCCACCAGGAACGCTAACTCGCAGAGCCCAGAGCTATGCCCAGAGCCGCTCTGACATTTAGACCAGATACAAGATCAATTTTATTGGTCAAATTGAGCTGGCCCGTAAGTACGTCACAATCTAGATGCTAGCGTTAATAGCCTTAATAGCTTCCCGAGAGGCGTGTCATCCCCGCTTTAAGTATATTATTAAACTATATTATTAAACTATATTATTAAACTATATTATTAAACTATATTATTAAAGTATATTATTAAAGTATATTATTAAACTATATTATTCAACTATATTATTAAAGTATATTATTAAACTATATTATTAAACTATATTATTAAACTATATTATTAAACTATATTATTAAACTATATTATTAAACTATATTATTAAGTATATTATTAAACTATATTATTAAAGTATATTATTAAACTATATTATTAAAGTATATTATTAAAGTATATTATTAAAGTATATTATTAAACTATATTATTCAACTATATTATTAAACTATATTATTAAACTATATTATTAAACTATATTATTAAACTATATTATTAAACTATATTATTCAACTATATTATTAAAGTATATTATTAAAGTATATTATTAAACTATATTATTAAGTATATTATTAAAGTATATTATTAAAGTATATTATTAAACTATATTATTAAGTATATTATTAAGTATATTATTAAAGTATATTATTCAACTATATTATTAAAGTATATTATTAAAGTATATTATTAAAGTATATTATTAAACTATATTATTCAACTATATTATTAAACTATATTATTAAACTATATTATTAAAGTATATTATTAAACTATATTATTAAACTATATTATTCAACTATATTATTAAAGTATATTATTAAAGTATATTATTAAACTATATTATTAAGTATATTATTAAGTATATTATTAAAGTATATTATTAAAGTATATTATTAAACTATATTATTAAGTATATTATTAAGTATATTATTAAAGTATATTATTCAACTATATTATTCAACTATATTATTCAACTATATTATTAAAGTATATTATTAAAGTATATTTTTAAACTATATTATTAAGTATATTATTAAGTATATTATTAAAGTATATTATTAAACTATATTATTAAGTATTTTATTAAAGTATATTATTCAAGTATATTATTCAAGTATATTATTAAAGTATATTATTAAAGTATATTATTAAAGTATATTATTCAAGTATATTATTAAAGTATATTATTAAACTATATTATTAAGTATATTATTAAACTATATTATTAAAGTATATTATTAAGTATATTATTAAACTATATTATTAAAGTATATTAATAAACTATATTATTAAAGTATATTTTTAAAGTATATTATTAAAGTATATTATTAAAGTATATTATTAAGTATATTATTAAACTATATTATTAAACTATATTATTAAAGTATATTATTAAAGTATATTATTAAAGTATATTATTAAAGTATATTATTAAACTATATTATTAAAGTATATTATTAAAGTATATTATTAAAGTATATTATTAAAGTATATTATTAAAGTATAGTATTAAAGTATATTATTAAACTATATTATTAAGTATATTATTAAGTATATTATTAAACTATATTATTAAACTATATTATTAAGTATATTATTAAACTATATTATTAAAGTATATTATTAAAGTATATTATTAAAGTATATTATTCAACTATATTATTAAACTATATTATTAAAGTATATTATTAAAGTATATTATTAAACTATATTATTCAACTATATTATTAAACTATATTATTAAACTATATTATTAAACTATATTATTAAACTATATTATTAAAGTATATTATTAAGTATATTATTAAACTATATTATTAAAGTATATTATTAAGTATATTATTAAACTATATTATTAAAGTATATTATTAAAGTATATTATTAAAGTATATTATTAAACTATATTATTAAACTATATTAATAAAGTATATTATTAAAGTATATTATTAAACTATATTATTAAACTATATTATTAAACTATATTATTAAACTATATTATTAAACTATAGTATTAAAGTATATTATTAAACTATATTATTAAACTATATTATTAAACTATATTATTAAACTATAGTATTAAACTATATTATTAAACTATATTATTAAAGTATATTATTAAAGTATATTATTAAACTATATTATTAAAGTATATTATTAAACTATATTATTAAACTATATTATTAAGTATATTATTAAACTATATTATTAAACTATATTATTAAACTATATTATTAAACTATATTATTAAACTATATTATTAAGTATATTATTAAACTATATTATTAAACTATATTTTAAGTATATTATTAAACTATATTATTAAACTATATTATTAAAGTATATTATTAAACTATATTATTCAACTATATTATTAAAGTATATTATTAAACTATATTATTCAACTATAGTATTAAAGTATATTATTAAACTATATTATTAAGTATATTATTAAACTATATTATTAAGTATATTATTAAGTATATTATTAAAGTATATTATTAAACTATATTATTAAGTATATTATTAAACTATATTATTAAACTATATTATTAAAGTATATTATTAAACTATATTATTAAACTATATTATTAAAGTATATTATTAAACTATATTATTAAACTATATTATTAAAGTATATTATTAAAGTATATTATTAAACTATATTATTAAAGTATATTATTAAAGTATATTATTAAAGTATATTATTAAAGTGTATTATTAAAGTATATTATTAAGTATATTATTAAAGTATATTATTAAAGTATATTATTAAGTATATTATTAAAGTATATTATTAAAGGATATTATTAAAGGATATTATTCAACTATATTATTAAGTATATTATTAAAGTATATTATTAAAGTATATTATTAAGTATATTATTAAGTATATTATTAAAGTATATTATTAAACTATATTATTAACTATATTATTAAAGTATATTATTAAAGTATATTATTAAAGTATATTATTCAACTATATTATTAAAGTATATTATTAAAGTATATTATTAAAGTATATTATTACACTATATTATTAAAGTATATTATTAAACTATATTATTAAAGTATATTATTCAAGTATATTATTAAAGTATATTATTAAACTATATTATTAAACTATATTATTAAACTATATTATTAAAGTATATTATTAAGTATATTATTAAACTATATTATTAAACTATATTTTTAAACTATATTATTAAGTATATTATTAAACTATATTATTAAACTATATTATTAACTATATTATTAAAGTATATTATTAAAGTATATTATTAAAGTATATTATTCAACTATATTATTAAAGTATATTATTAAAGTATATTATTAAAGTATATTATTCAAGTATATTATTAAACTATATTATTAAAGTATATTATTAAACTATATTATTAAACTATATTATTAAGTATATTATTAAAGTATATTATTAAAGTATATTATTAAAGTATATTATTAAACTATATTATTAAACTATATTATTAAAGTATAATATTAAAGTATAATATTAAAGTATATTATTAAAGTATATTATTAAAGTATATTATTAAACTATATTATTAAACTATATTATTAAACTATATTATTAAACTATATTATTAAGTATATTATTAAACTATATTATTAAACTATATTATTAAAGTATATTATTAAAGTATATTATTAAAGTATATTATTAAAGTATATTATTAAAGTATATTATTAAAGTATATTATTAACCTTTATTATTAAACTATATTATTAAACTATATTATTAAGTATATTGTATATTATTAAAGTATATTATTAAAGTATATTATTAAGTATATTATTAAACTATATTATTAAGTATATTATTAAGTATATTATAAAGTATATTATTAAACTATATTATTAAGTATATTATTAAACTATATTATTATAGTATATTATTAAAGTATATTATTCAACTATATTATTAAAGTATATTATTAAAGTATATTATTAAAGTATATTATTAAAGTATATTATTAAAGTATATTATTAAAGTATATTATTAAAGTATATTATTAACCTTTATTATTAAACTATATTATTAAACTATATTATTAAGTATATTGTATATTATTAAAGTATATTATTAAAGTATATTATTAAGTATATTATTAAACTATATTATTAAGTATATTATTAAGTATATTATAAAGTATATTATTAAACTATATTATTAAGTATATTATTAAACTATATTATTAAAGTATATTATTATAGTATATTATTAAAGTATATTATTCAACTATATTATTAAAGTATATTATTAAAGTATATTATTAAACTATATTATTAAAGTATATTATTAAACTATATTATTAAACTATATTATTAAGTATATTATTAAAGTATATTATTAAAGTATATTATTAAAGTATATTATTAAACTATATTATTAAACTATATTATTAAACTATATTATTAAACTATATTATTAAAGTACATTATTAAAGTATATTATTAAACTATATTATTAAGTATATTATTAAAGTATATTATTAAAGTATATTATTAAACTATATTATTAAGTATATTATTAAGTATATTATTAAAGTATATTATTAAACTATATTATTAAGTATATTATTAAAGTATATTATTAAAGTATATTATTAAAGTATATTATTAAACTATATTATTAAAGTATATTATTAAAGTATATTATTAAAGTATATTATTAAACTATATTATTAAACTATATTATTAAGTATATTATTAAACTATATTATTAAAGTATATTATTAAATATATATTATTAAACTATATTATTAAGTATATTATTAAACTATATTATTAAAGTATATTATTAAACTATATTATTAAAGTATATTATTCAACTATATTATTAAAGTATATTATTAAAGTATATTATTAAACTATATTATTAAGTATATTATTAAACTATATTATTAAAGTATATTATTAAACTATATTATTAAACTATATTATTAAGTATATTATTAAAGTATATTATTAAAGTATATTATTAAACTATATTATTAAACTATATTATTAAACTATATTATTAAAGTATAATATTAAAGTATAATATTAAAGTATATTATTAAAGTATATTATTAAAGTATATTATTAAACTATATTATTAAACTATATTATTAAACTATATTATTAAACTATATTATTAAGTATATTATTAAACTATATTATTAAACTATATTATTAAAGTATATTATTAAAGTATATTATTAAAGTATATTATTAAAGTATATTATTAAAGTATATTATTAAAGTATATTATTAACCTTTATTATTAAACTATATTATTAAACTATATTATTAAGTATATTGTATATTATTAAAGTATATTATTAAAGTATATTATTAAGTATATTATTAAACTATATTATTAAGTATATTATTAAGTATATTATAAAGTATATTATTAAACTATATTATTAAGTATATTATTAAACTATATTATTATAGTATATTATTAAAGTATATTATTCAACTATATTATTAAAGTATATTATTAAAGTATATTATTAAAGTATATTATTAAAGTATATTATTAAAGTATATTATTAAAGTATATTATTAAAGTATATTATTAACCTTTATTATTAAACTATATTATTAAACTATATTATTAAGTATATTGTATATTATTAAAGTATATTATTAAAGTATATTATTAAGTATATTATTAAACTATATTATTAAGTATATTATTAAGTATATTATAAAGTATATTATTAAACTATATTATTAAGTATATTATTAAACTATATTATTAAAGTATATTATTATAGTATATTATTAAAGTATATTATTCAACTATATTATTAAAGTATATTATTAAAGTATATTATTAAACTATATTATTAAAGTATATTATTAAACTATATTATTAAACTATATTATTAAGTATATTATTAAAGTATATTATTAAAGTATATTATTAAAGTATATTATTAAACTATATTATTAAACTATATTATTAAACTATATTATTAAACTATATTATTAAAGTACATTATTAAAGTATATTATTAAACTATATTATTAAGTATATTATTAAAGTATATTATTAAAGTATATTATTAAACTATATTATTAAGTATATTATTAAGTATATTATTAAAGTATATTATTAAACTATATTATTAAGTATATTATTAAAGTATATTATTAAAGTATATTATTAAAGTATATTATTAAACTATATTATTAAAGTATATTATTAAAGTATATTATTAAAGTATATTATTAAACTATATTATTAAACTATATTATTAAGTATATTATTAAACTATATTATTAAAGTATATTATTAAATATATATTATTAAACTATATTATTAAGTATATTATTAAACTATATTATTAAAGTATATTATTAAACTATATTATTAAAGTATATTATTCAACTATATTATTAAAGTATATTATTAAAGTATATTATTAAACTATATTATTAAGTATATTATTAAAGTATATTATTAAAGTATATTATTAAAGTATATAATTAAAGTATATTATTCAACTATATTATTAAAGGATATTATTAAAGGATATTATTCAACTATATTATTAAGTATATTATTAAAGTATATTATTAAACTATATTATTAAGTATATTATTAAGTATATTATTAAAGTATATTATTAAACTATATTATTAACTATATTATTAAAGTATATTATTAAAGTATATTATTAAACTATATTATTAAGTATATTATTAAAGTATATTATTAAAGTATATTATTAAAGTATATTATTAAAGTATATTATTCAACTATATTATTAAAGGATATTATTAAAGGATATTATTCAACTATATTATTAAGTATATTATTAAAGTATATTATTAAACTATATTATTAAGTATATTATTAAGTATATTATTAAAGTATATTATTAAACTATATTATTAACTATATTATTAAAGTATATTATTAAAGTATATTATTAAAGTATATTATTCAACTATATTATTAAAGTATATTATTAAAGTATATTATTAAAGTATATTATTAAAGTATATTATTAAGTATATTATTAAAGTATATTATTAAACTATATTATTAAACTATATTATTAAGTATATTATTAAGTATATTATTAAAGTATATTATTAAACTATATTATTAACTATATTATTAAAGTATATTATTAAAGTATATTATTAAAGTATATTATTCAACTATATTATTAAAGTATATTATTAAAGTATATTATTAAACTATATTATTAAACTATATTATTAAAGTATATTATTCAAGTATATTATTAAAGTATATTATTAAAGTATATTATTAAAGTATATTATTAAACTATATTATTAAACTATAATATTAAGTATATTATTAAACTATATTATTAAACTATATTTTTAAACTATATTATTAAGTATATTATTAAGTATATTATTAAAGTATATTTTTAAACTATATTATTAAGTATATTATTAAAGTATATTATTAAAGTATATTATTCAACTATATTATTAAAGTATATTATTAAAGTATATTATTAAAGTATATTATTAAAGTATATTATTAAAGTATATTATTAAAGTATATTATTAAAGTATATTATTAAAGTATATTATTCAAGTATATTATTAAAGTATATTATTAAAGTATATTATTAAAGTATATTATTAAAGTATATTATTAAGTATATTATTAAACTATATTATTAAACTATATTATTAAGTATATTATTAAGTATATTAAAGTATATTATTAAAGTATATTATTAAAGTATATTATTAAAGTATATTATTAAAGTATATTATTAAAGTATATTATTAAGTATATTATTAAGTATATTATTAAAGTATATTATTAAAGTATATTATTAAAGTATATTATTAAGTATATTATTAAAGTATATTATTAAAGTATATTATTAAAGTATATTATTAAGTATATTATTAAGTATATTATTAAACTATATTATTAAGTATATTATTAAACTATATTATTAAACTATATTATTAAACTATATTATTAAACTATATTATTAAACTATATTATTAAACTATATTATTAAGTATATTATTAAAGTATATTATTAAAGTATATTATAAAGTATATTATTAAGTATATTATTAAAGTATATTTTTTAAAGTATATTATTAAAGTATATTATTAAAGTATATTATTAAAGTATATTATTAAACTATATTATTAAGTATATTATTAAACTATATTATTAAACTATATTATTAAGTATATTATTAAACTATATTATTAAAGTATATTATTAAAGTATATTATTAAAGTATATTATTAAACTATATTATTAAAGTATATTATTAAACTATATTATTAAGTATATTATTAAACTATATTATTAAAGTATATTAATAAAGTATATTAATAAACTATATTATTAAACTATAGTATTAAAGTATATTATTAAACTATATTATTAAAGTATATTATTAAACTATATTATTAAAGTATATTTTTAAACTATATTATTAAGTATATTATTAAGTATATTATTAAAGTATATTATTAAACTATATTATTAACTATATTATTAAACTATATTATTAAAGTATATTATTAAAGTATATTATTCAACTATATTATTAAAGTATATTATTAAAGTATATTATTAAAGTATATTATTAAAGTATATTATTCAAGTATATTATTAAACTATATTATTAAAGTATATTATTAAACTATATTATTAAACTATATTATTAAGTATATTATTAAAGTATATTATTAAAGTATATTATTAAAGTATATTATTAAACTATATTATTAAACTATATTATTAAAGTATAATATTAAAGTATAATATTAAAGTATATTATTAAAGTATATTATTAAACTATATTATTAAACTATATTATTAAACTATATTATTAAACTATATTATTAAACTATATTATTAAGTATATTATTAAACTATATTATTAAACTATATTATTAAAGTATATTATTAAAGTATATTATTAAAGTATATTATTAAAGTATATTATTAAAGTATATTATTAACCTTTATTATTAAACTATATTATTAAACTATATTATTAAGTATATTGTATATTATTAAAGTATATTATTAAAGTATATTATTAAGTATATTATTAAACTATATTATTAAGTATATTATAAAGTATATTATTAAACTATATTATTAAGTATATTATTAAACTATATTATTAAAGTATATTATTATAGTATATTATTAAAGTATATTATTCAACTATATTATTAAAGTATATTATTAAAGTATATTATTAAAGTATATTATTAAAGTATATTATTAAAGTATATTATTAAAGTATATTATTAACCTTTATTATTAAACTATATTATTAAAGTATATTATTAAGTATATTGTATATTATTAAAGTATATTATTAAAGTATATTATTAAGTATATTATTAAACTATATTATTAAGTATATTATTAAGTATATTATAAAGTATATTATTAAACTATATTATTAAGTATATTATTAAACTATATTATTAAAGTATATTATTATAGTATATTATTAAAGTATATTATTCAACTATATTATTAAAGTATATTATTAAAGTATATTATTAAACTATATTATTAAAGTATATTATTAAACTATATTATTAAACTATATTATTAAGTATATTATTAAAGTATATTATTAAAGTATATTATTAAAGTATATTATTAAACTATATTATTAAACTATATTATTAAACTATATTATTAAAGTACATTATTAAAGTATATTATTAAACTATATTATTAAGTATATTATTAAAGTATATTATTAAAGTATATTATTAAACTATATTATTAAGTATATTATTAAGTATATTATTAAAGTATATTATTAAACTATATTATTAAGTATATTATTAAAGTATATTATTAAAGTATATTATTAAAGTATATTATTAAAGTATATTATTAAAGTATATTATTAAAGTATATTATTAAACTATATTATTAAACTATATTATTAAGTATATTATTAAACTATATTATTAAAGTATATTATTAAAGTATATTATTCAACTATATTATTAAAGTATATTATTAAAGTATATTATTAAAGTATATTATTAAAGTATATTATTAAAGTATATTATTAAAGTATATTATTAAAGTATATTATTAACCTTTATTATTAAACTATATTATTAAACTATATTATTAAGTATATTGTATATTATTAAAGTATATTATTAAAGTATATTATTAAGTATATTATTAAACTATATTATTAAGTATATTATTAAGTATATTATAAAGTATATTATTAAACTATATTATTAAGTATATTATTAAACTATATTATTAAAGTATATTATTATAGTATATTATTAAAGTATATTATTCAACTATATTATTAAAGTATATTATTAAAGTATATTATTAAACTATATTATTAAAGTATATTATTAAACTATATTATTAAACTATATTATTAAGTATATTATTAAAGTATATTATTAAAGTATATTATTAAAGTATATTATTAAAGTATATTATTAAACTATATTATTAAACTATATTATTAAACTATATTATTAAACTATATTATTAAAGTACATTATTAAAGTATATTATTAAACTATATTATTAAGTATATTATTAAAGTATATTATTAAAGTATATTATTAAACTATATTATTAAGTATATTATTAAGTATATTATTAAAGTATATTATTAAACTATATTATTAAGTATATTATTAAAGTATATTATTAAAGTATATTATTAAAGTATATTATTAAACTATATTATTAAAGTATATTATTAAAGTATATTATTAAAGTATATTATTAAACTATATTATTAAACTATATTATTAAGTATATTATTAAACTATATTATTAAAGTATATTATTAAATATATATTATTAAACTATATTATTAAGTATATTATTAAAGTATATTATTAAAGTATATTATTAAACTATATTATTAAAGTATATTATTCAACTATATTATTAAAGTATATTATTAAAGTATATTATTAAACTATATTATTAAGTATATTATTAAACTATATTATTAAAGTATATTATTAAACTATATTATTAAACTATATTATTAAGTATATTATTAAAGTATATTATTAAACTATATTATTAAACTATATTATTAAACTATATTATTAAAGTATAATATTAAAGTATAATATTAAAGTATATTATTAAAGTATATTATTAAAGTATATTATTAAACTATATTATTAAACTATATTATTAAACTATATTATTAAACTATATTATTAAGTATATTATTAAACTATATTATTAAACTATATTATTAAAGTATATTATTAAAGTATATTATTAAAGTATATTATTAAAGTATATTATTAAAGTATATTATTAAAGTATATTATTAACCTTTATTATTAAACTATATTATTAAACTATATTATTAAGTATATTGTATATTATTAAAGTATATTATTAAAGTATATTATTAAGTATATTATTAAACTATATTATTAAGTATATTATTAAGTATATTATAAAGTATATTATTAAACTATATTATTAAGTATATTATTAAACTATATTATTATAGTATATTATTAAAGTATATTATTCAACTATATTATTAAAGTATATTATTAAAGTATATTATTAAAGTATATTATTAAAGTATATTATTAAAGTATATTATTAAAGTATATTATTAAAGTATATTATTAACCTTTATTATTAAACTATATTATTAAACTATATTATTAAGTATATTGTATATTATTAAAGTATATTATTAAAGTATATTATTAAGTATATTATTAAACTATATTATTAAGTATATTATTAAGTATATTATAAAGTATATTATTAAACTATATTATTAAGTATATTATTAAACTATATTATTAAAGTATATTATTATAGTATATTATTAAAGTATATTATTCAACTATATTATTAAAGTATATTATTAAAGTATATTATTAAACTATATTATTAAAGTATATTATTAAACTATATTATTAAACTATATTATTAAGTATATTATTAAAGTATATTATTAAAGTATATTATTAAAGTATATTATTAAACTATATTATTAAACTATATTATTAAACTATATTATTAAACTATATTATTAAAGTACATTATTAAAGTATATTATTAAACTATATTATTAAGTATATTATTAAAGTATATTATTAAAGTATATTATTAAACTATATTATTAAGTATATTATTAAGTATATTATTAAAGTATATTATTAAACTATATTATTAAGTATATTATTAAAGTATATTATTAAAGTATATTATTAAAGTATATTATTAAACTATATTATTAAAGTATATTATTAAAGTATATTATTAAAGTATATTATTAAACTATATTATTAAACTATATTATTAAGTATATTATTAAACTATATTATTAAAGTATATTATTAAATATATATTATTAAACTATATTATTAAGTATATTATTAAACTATATTATTAAAGTATATTATTAAACTATATTATTAAAGTATATTATTCAACTATATTATTAAAGTATATTATTAAAGTATATTATTAAACTATATTATTAAGTATATTATTAAAGTATATTATTAAAGTATATTATTAAAGTATATAATTAAAGTATATTATTCAACTATATTATTAAAGGATATTATTAAAGGATATTATTCAACTATATTATTAAGTATATTATTAAAGTATATTATTAAACTATATTATTAAGTATATTATTAAGTATATTATTAAAGTATATTATTAAACTATATTATTAACTATATTATTAAAGTATATTATTAAAGTATATTATTAAACTATATTATTAAGTATATTATTAAAGTATATTATTAAAGTATATTATTAAAGTATATTATTAAAGTATATTATTCAACTATATTATTAAAGGATATTATTAAAGGATATTATTCAACTATATTATTAAGTATATTATTAAAGTATATTATTAAAGTATATTATTAAGTATATTATTAAGTATATTATTAAAGTATATTATTAAACTATATTATTAACTATATTATTAAAGTATATTATTAAAGTATATTATTAAAGTATATTATTCAACTATATTATTAAAGTATATTATTAAAGTATATTATTAAAGTATATTATTAAAGTATATTATTAAGTATATTATTAAAGTATATTATTAAACTATATTATTAAACTATATTATTAAGTATATTATTAAGTATATTATTAAAGTATATTATTAAACTATATTATTAACTATATTATTAAAGTATATTATTAAAGTATATTATTAAAGTATATTATTCAACTATATTATTAAAGTATATTATTAAAGTATATTATTAAACTATATTATTAAACTATATTATTAAAGTATATTATTCAAGTATATTATTAAAGTATATTATTAAAGTATATTATTAAAGTATATTATTAAACTATATTATTAAACTATAATATTAAGTATATTATTAAACTATATTATTAAACTATATTTTTAAACTATATTATTAAGTATATTATTAAGTATATTATTAAAGTATATTTTTAAACTATATTATTAAGTATATTATTAAAGTATATTATTAAAGTATATTATTCAACTATATTATTAAAGTATATTATTAAAGTATATTATTAAAGTATATTATTAAAGTATATTATTAAAGTATATTATTAAAGTATATTATTAAAGTATATTATTAAAGTATATTATTCAAGTATATTATTAAAGTATATTATTAAAGTATATTATTAAAGTATATTATTAAAGTATATTATTAAGTATATTATTAAACTATATTATTAAACTATATTATTAAGTATATTATTAAGTATATTAAAGTATATTATTAAAGTATATTATTAAAGTATATTATTAAAGTATATTATTAAAGTATATTATTAAAGTATATTATTAAGTATATTATTAAGTATATTATTAAAGTATATTATTAAAGTATATTATTAAAGTATATTATTAAGTATATTATTAAAGTATATTATTAAAGTATATTATTAAAGTATATTATTAAGTATATTATTAAGTATATTATTAAACTATATTATTAAGTATATTATTAAACTATATTATTAAACTATATTATTAAACTATATTATTAAACTATATTATTAAACTATATTATTAAACTATATTATTAAGTATATTATTAAAGTATATTATTAAAGTATATTATAAAGTATATTATTAAGTATATTATTAAAGTATATTTTTTAAAGTATATTATTAAAGTATATTATTAAAGTATATTATTAAAGTATATTATTAAACTATATTATTAAGTATATTATTAAACTATATTATTAAACTATATTATTAAGTATATTATTAAACTATATTATTAAAGTATATTATTAAAGTATATTATTAAAGTATATTATTAAACTATATTATTAAAGTATATTATTAAACTATATTATTAAGTATATTATTAAACTATATTATTAAAGTATATTAATAAAGTATATTAATAAACTATATTATTAAACTATAGTATTAAAGTATATTATTAAACTATATTATTAAAGTATATTATTAAACTATATTATTAAAGTATATTTTTAAACTATATTATTAAGTATATTATTAAGTATATTATTAAAGTATATTATTAAACTATATTATTAACTATATTATTAAACTATATTATTAAAGTATATTATTAAAGTATATTATTCAACTATATTATTAAAGTATATTATTAAAGTATATTATTAAAGTATATTATTAAAGTATATTATTCAAGTATATTATTAAACTATATTATTAAAGTATATTATTAAACTATATTATTAAACTATATTATTAAGTATATTATTAAAGTATATTATTAAAGTATATTATTAAAGTATATTATTAAACTATATTATTAAACTATATTATTAAAGTATAATATTAAAGTATAATATTAAAGTATATTATTAAAGTATATTATTAAAGTATATTATTAAACTATATTATTAAACTATATTATTAAACTATATTATTAAACTATATTATTAAGTATATTATTAAACTATATTATTAAACTATATTATTAAAGTATATTATTAAAGTATATTATTAAAGTATATTATTAAAGTATATTATTAAAGTATATTATTAACCTTTATTATTAAACTATATTATTAAACTATATTATTAAGTATATTGTATATTATTAAAGTATATTATTAAAGTATATTATTAAGTATATTATTAAACTATATTATTAAGTATATTATTAAGTATATTATAAAGTATATTATTAAACTATATTATTAAGTATATTATTAAACTATATTATTAAAGTATATTATTATAGTATATTATTAAAGTATATTATTCAACTATATTATTAAAGTATATTATTAAAGTATATTATTAAAGTATATTATTAAAGTATATTATTAAAGTATATTATTAAAGTATATTATTAAAGTATATTATTAACCTTTATTATTAAACTATATTATTAAAGTATATTATTAAGTATATTGTATATTATTAAAGTATATTATTAAAGTATATTATTAAGTATATTATTAAACTATATTATTAAGTATATTATTAAGTATATTATAAAGTATATTATTAAACTATATTATTAAGTATATTATTAAACTATATTATTAAAGTATATTATTATAGTATATTATTAAAGTATATTATTCAACTATATTATTAAAGTATATTATTAAAGTATATTATTAAACTATATTATTAAAGTATATTATTAAACTATATTATTAAACTATATTATTAAGTATATTATTAAAGTATATTATTAAAGTATATTATTAAAGTATATTATTAAACTATATTATTAAACTATATTATTAAACTATATTATTAAAGTACATTATTAAAGTATATTATTAAACTATATTATTAAGTATATTATTAAAGTATATTATTAAAGTATATTATTAAACTATATTATTAAGTATATTATTAAGTATATTATTAAAGTATATTATTAAACTATATTATTAAGTATATTATTAAAGTATATTATTAAAGTATATTATTAAAGTATATTATTAAAGTATATTATTAAAGTATATTATTAAACTATATTATTAAACTATATTATTAAGTATATTATTAAACTATATTATTAAAGTATATTATTAAATATATATTATTAAACTATATTATTAAGTATATTATTAAACTATATTATTAAAGTATATTATTAAACTATATTATTAAAGTATATTATTCAACTATATTATTAAAGTATATTATTAAAGTATATTATTAAACTATATTATTAAGTATATTATTAAAGTATATTATTAAAGTATATTATTAAAGTATATAATTAAAGTATATTATTCAACTATATTATTAAAGGATATTATTAAAGGATATTATTCAACTATATTATTAAGTATATTATTAAAGTATATTATTAAACTATATTATTAAGTATATTATTAAGTATATTATTAAAGTATATTATTAAACTATATTATTAACTATATTATTAAAGTATATTATTAAAGTATATTATTAAACTATATTATTAAGTATATTATTAAAGTATATTATTAAAGTATATTATTAAAGTATATTATTAAAGTATATTATTCAACTATATTATTAAAGGATATTATTCAACTATATTATTAAGTATATTATTAAAGTATATTATTAAACTATATTATTAAGTATATTATTAAGTATATTATTAAAGTATATTATTAAACTATATTATTAACTATATTATTAAAGTATATTATTAAAGTATATTATTAAAGTATATTATTCAACTATATTATTAAAGTATATTATTAAAGTATATTATTAAAGTATATTATTAAAGTATATTATTAAAGTATATTATTAAGTATATTATTAAAGTATATTATTAAACTATATTATTAAACTATATTATTAAGTATATTATTAAGTATATTATTAAAGTATATTATTAAACTATATTATTAACTATATTATTAAAGTATATTATTAAAGTATATTATTAAAGTATATTATTCAACTATATTATTAAAGTATATTATTAAAGTATATTATTAAACTATATTATTAAACTATATTATTAAAGTATATTATTCAAGTATATTATTAAAGTATATTATTAAAGTATATTATTAAAGTATATTATTAAAGTATATTATTAAACTATATTATTAAGTATATTATTAAACTATATTATTCAAGTATATTATTAAAGTATATTATTAAAGTATATTATTAAAGTATATTATTAAACTATATTATTAAACTATATTATTAAGTATATTATTAAACTATATTATTAAACTATATTATTAAACTATATTATTAAGTATATTATTAAGTATATTATTAAAGTATATTTTTAAAGTATATTATTAAGTATATTATTAAAGTATATTATTAAAGTATATTATTAAAGTATATTATTCAACTATATTATTAAAGTATATTATTAAAGTATATTATTAAAGTATATTATTAAAGTATATTATTAAAGTATATTATTAAAGTATATTATTAAAGTATATTATTAAAGTATATTATTCAAGTATATTATTAAAGTATATTATTAAAGTATATTATTAAAGTATATTATTAAAGTATATTATTAAGTATATTATTAAACAATATTATTAAACTATATTATTAAGTATATTATTAAGTATATTAAAGTATATTATTAAAGTATATTATTAAAGTATATTATTAAAGTATATTATTAAAGTATATTATTAAAGTATATTATTAAGTATATTATTAAGTATATTATTAAAGTATATTATTAAAGTATATTATTAAAGTATATTATTAAGTATATTATTAAAGTATATTATTAAAGTATATTATTAAAGTATATTATTAAGTATATTATTAAGTATATTATTAAACTATATTATTAAGTATATTATTAAACTATATTATTAAACTATATTATTAAACTATATTATTAAACTATATTATTAAACTATATTATTAAACTATATTATTAAGTATATTATTAAAGTATATTATTAAAGTATATTATAAAGTATATTATTAAGTATATTATTAAAGTATATTTTTTAAAGTATATTATTAAAGTATATTATTAAAGTATATTATTAAAGTATATTATTAAACTATATTATTAAGTATATTATTAAACTATATTATTAAACTATATTATTAAGTATATTATTAAACTATATTATTAAAGTATATTATTAAAGTATATTATTAAAGTATATTATTAAACTATATTATTAAAGTATATTATTAAACTATATTATTAAGTATATTATTAAACTATATTATTAAAGTATATTAATAAAGTATATTAATAAACTATATTATTAAACTATAGTATTAAAGTATATTATTAAACTATATTATTAAAGTATATTATTAAACTATATTATTAAAGTATATTATTAAACTATATTATTAAAGTATATTATTAAACTATATTATTAAAGTATATTATTAAAGTATATTATTAAACTATATTATTAAAGTATATTATTAAACTATATTATTAAACTATATTATTAAACTATATTATTAAGTATATTATTAAACTATATTATTAAACTATATTATTAAGTATATTATTAAACTATATTATTAAAGTATATTATTAAAGTATATTATTAAACTATATTATTAAACTATATTATTAAAGTATATTATTAAACTATATTATTAAAGTATATTATTAAAGTATATTATTAAGTATATTATTAAAGTATATTATTAAAGGATATTATTAAAGGATATTATTCAACTATATTATTAAGTATATTATTAAAGTATATTATTAAACTATATTATTAAGTATATTATTAACTATATTATTAAAGTATATTATTAAACTATATTATTAACTATATTATTAAAGTATATTATTAAAGTATATTATTAAAGTATATTATTCAACTATATTATTAAAGTATATTATTAAAGTATATTATTAAAGTATATTATTAAACTATATTATTAAAGTATATTATTAAAGTATATTATTAAAGTATATTATTAAAGTATATTATTAAGTATAATATTAAAGTATATTATTAAACTATATTATTAAGTATATTATTAAGTATATTATTAAAGTATATTATTAAAGTATATTATTAACTATATTATTAAAGTATATTATTAAAGTATATTATTAAAGTATATTATTCAACTATATTATTAAAGTATATTATTAAAGTATATTATTAAACTATATTATTCAACTATATTATTAAAGTATATTATTAAAGTATATTATTAAACTATATTATTAAACTATATTATTAAACTATATTATTAAACTATATTATTAAACTATATTATTAAAGTATATTATTAAGTATATTATTAAACTATATTATTAAACTATATTATTAAGTATATTATTAAGTATATTAAAGTATATTAAAGTATATTATTAAAGTATATTATTAAAGTATATTATTAAAGTATATTATTAAAGTATATTATTAAAGTATATTATTAAGTATATTATTAAGTATATTATTAAAGTATATTATTAAAGTATATTATTAAAGTATATTATTAAGTATATTATTAAGTATATTATTAAAGTATATTATTAAACTATATTATTAACTATATTATTAAAGTATATTATTAAAGTATATTATTAAAGTATATTATTCAACTATATTATTAAAGTATATTATTAAACTATATTATTAAACTATATTATTAAAGTATATTATTCAAGTATATTATTAAAGTATATTATTAAACTATATTATTAAAGTATATTATTAAACTATATTATTAAACTATATTATTAAGTGTATTATTAAACTATATTATTAAACTATATTATTAAGTATATTATTAAGTATATTAAAGTATATTATTAAAGTATATTATTAAAGTATATTATTAAAGTATATTATTAAAGTATATTATTAAGTATATTATTAAACTATATTATTAAACTATATTATTAAACTATATTATTAAACTATATTATTAAACTATATTATTAAACTATATTATTAAACTATATTATTAAGTATATTATTAAACTATATTATTAAGTATATTATTAAAGTATATTATTAAAGTATATTATGAAGTATATTATTAAGTATATTATTAAAGTATATTTTTTAAAGTATATTATTAAACTATATTATTAAAGTATATTATTAAACTATATTATTAAACTATATTATTAAACTATATTATTAAGTATATTATTAAACTATATTATTAAAGTATATTATTAAAGTATATTATTAAACTATATTAATAACTATATTATTAAAGTATATTATTAAAGTATATTATTAAAGTATATTATTAAGTATATTATTAAACTATATTATTAAAGTATATTATTAAACTATATTATTAAACTATATTATTAAACTATATTATTAAAGTATATTATTAAACTATATTATTAAGTATATTATTAAACTATATTATTAAACTATATTATTAAACTATAGTATAAAGTATATTATTAAAGTATATTATTAAAGTATATTATTAAAGTATATTATTAAACTATATTATTAAGTATATTATTAAAGTATATTATTAAACTATATTATTAAACTATATTATTAAGTATATTATTAAGTATATTATTAAAGTATATTATTAAACTATATTATTAACTATATTATTAAAGTATATTATTAAAGTATATTATTAAACTATATTATTAAACTATATTATTAAGTATATTATTAAAGTATATTATTAAACTATATTATTAAGTATATTATTAAGTATATTATTAAACTATATTATTAAACTATATTATTAAGTATATTATTAAAGTATATTATTAAAGTATATTATTAAAGTATAGTATTCAACTATATTATTAAAGTATATTATTAAAGTATATTATTAAACTATATTATTAAACTATATTATTAAACTATATTATTAAACTATATTATTAAAGTATATTATTAAGTATATTATTAAACTATATTATTAAACTATATTATTAAAGTATATTATTAGAGTATATTATTAAAGTATATTATTAAAGTATATTATTAAACTATATTATTAAGTATATTATTAAACTATATTATTAAAGTATATTATTAAACTATATTATTAAAGTATATTATTAAGTATATTATTAAACTATATTATTAAACTATATTATTAAGTATATTATTAAGTATATTAAAGTATATTATTAAAGTATATTATTAAGTATATTATTAAGTATATTATTAAAGTATATTATTAAAGTATATTATTAAAGTATATTATTAAGTATATTATTAAAGTATATTATTAAAGTATATTATTAAAGTATATTATTAAGTATATTATTAAGTATATTATTAAGTATATTATTAAACTATATTATTAAGTATATTATTAAACTATATTATTAAACTATATTATTAAACTATATTATTAAACTATATTATTAAACTATATTATTAAGTATATTATTAAAGTATATTATTAAAGTATATTATTAAACTATATTATTAAACTATATTATTAAGTATATTATTAAAGTATATTATTAAAGTATATTATTAAGTATATTATTAAGTATATTATTAAAGTATATTTTTTAAAGTATATTATTAAAGTATATTATTAAAGTATATTATTAAAGTATATTATTAAACTATATTATTAAGTATATTATTAAACTATATTATTAAACTATATTATTAAGTATATTATTAAACTATATTATTAAACTATATTATTAAACTATATTATTAAAGTATATTATTAAAGTATATTATTAAAGTATAATATTAAAGTATATTATTAAAGTATATTATTAAAGTATATTATTAAAGTATATTATTAAACTATATTATTAAACTATATTATTAAGTATATTATTAAACTATATTATTAAACTATATTATTAAAGTATATTATTAAAGTATATTATTAAAGTATATTATTAAAGTATATTATTAAACTATATTATTAAAGTATATTATTAAAGTATATTATTAACCTTTATTATTAAACTATATTATTAAACTATATTATTAAGTATATTGTATATTATTAAACTATATTATTAAAGTATATTATTAAACTATATTATTAAACTATATTATTAAGTATATTATTAAAGTATATTATTAAAGTATATTATTAAAGTATATTATTAAACTATATTATTAAGTATATTATTAAGTATATTATTAAAGTATATTATTAAACTATATTATTAAACTATATTATTAAAGTATATTATTAAAGTATATTATTAAAGTATATTATTAAAGTATATTATTAAACTATATTATTAAACTATATTATTAAAGTATATTATTAAAGTACATTATTAAAGTATATTATTAAACTATATTATTAAGTATATTATTAAAGTATATTATTAAAGTACATTATTAAAGTATATTATTAAACTATATTATTAAGTATATTATTAAAGTATATTATTAAAGTATATTATTAAAGTATATTATTAAGTATATTATTAAGTATATTATTAAAGTATATTATTAAACTATATTATTAAGTATATTATTAAAGTATATTATTAAAGTATATTATTAAAGTATATTATTAAACTATATTATTAAAGTATATTATTAAAGTATATTATTAAAGTATATTATTAAACTATATTATTAAACTATATTATTAAGTATATTATTAAACTATATTATTAAAGTATATTATTAAATATATATTATTAAACTATATTATTAAGTATATTATTAAACTATATTATTAAAGTATATTATTAAACTATATTATTAAAGTATATTATTCAACTATATTATTAAAGTATATTATTAAAGTATATTATTAAACTATATTATTAAGTATATTATTAAAGTATATTATTAAAGTATATAATTAAAGTATATTATTCAACTATATTATTAAAGGATATTATTAAAGGATATTATTCAACTATATTATTAAGTATATTATTAAAGTATATTATTAAACTATATTATTAAGTATATTATTAAGTATATTATTAAAGTATATTATTAAACTATATTATTAACTATATTATTAAAGTATATTATTAAAGTATATTATTAAAGTATATTATTCAACTATATTATTAAAGTATATTATTAAAGTATATTATTAAAGTATATTATTAAAGTATATTATTAAACTATATTATTAAGTATATTATTAAAGTATATTATTAAACTATATTATTAAACTATATTATTAAGTATATTATTAAGTATATTATTAAAGTATATTATTAAAGTATATTATTAACTATATTATTAAAGTATATTATTAAAGTATATTATTAAACTATATTATTAAACCATATTATTAAACTATATTATTAAAGTATATTATTAAACTATATTATTAAACTATATTATTAAACTATATTATTAAACTATATTATTAAGTATATTATTAAACTATATTATTAAACTATATTTTTAAACTATATTATTAAGTATATTATTAAGTATATTATTAAAGTATATTATTAAACTATATTATTAACTATATTATTAAAGTATATTATTAAAGTATATTATTAAAGTATATTATTCAACTATATTATTAAAGTATATTATTAAAGTATATTATTAAAGTATATTATTAAAGTATATTATTAAAGTATATTATTAAAGTATATTATTAAGTATATTATTAAGTATATTATTAAAGTATATTATTAAAGTATATTATTAAAGTATATTATTAAGTATATTATTAAAGTATATTATTAAAGTATATTATTAAGTATATTATTAAGTATATTATTAAAGTATATTATTAAAGTATATTATTAAAGTATATTATTAAGTATATTATTAAAGTATATTATTAAAGTATATTATTAAAGTATATTATTAAGTATATTATTAAGTATATTATTAAAGTATATTATTAAAGTATATTATTAAACTATATTATTAAGTATATTATTAAAGTATATTATTAAAGTATATTATTAAAGTATATTATTAAAGTATATTATTAAAGTATATTATTCAACTATATTATTAAAGTATATTATTAAAGTATATTATTAAACTATATTATTAAACTATATTATTAAAGTATATTATTCAAGTATATTATTAAAGTATATTATTAAAGTATATTATTAAACTATATTATTAAACTATATTATTCAACTATATTATTAAAGTATATTATTAAAGTATATTATTAAACTATATTATTAAAGTATATTATTAAAGTATATTATTAAAGTATATTATTAAAGTATATTATTAAAGTATATTATTAAGTATATTATTAAAGTATATTATTAAAGGATATTATTAAAGGATATTATTCAACTATATTATTAAGTATATTATTAAACTATATTATTAAACTATATTATTAAGTATATTATTAACTATATTATTAAAGTATATTATTAAACTATATTATTAACTATATTATTAAAGTATATTATTAAAGTATATTATTCAACTATATTATTAAAGTATATTATTGAAGTATATTATTAAACTATATTATTAAACTATATTATTAAAGTATATTATTAAAGTATATTATTAAAGTATATTATTAAGTATAATATTAAAGTATATTATTAAACTATATTATTAAGTATATTATTAAGTATATTATTAAAGTATATTATTAAAGTATATTATTAACTATATTATTAAAGTATATTATTAAAGTATATTATTAAAGTATATTATTCAACTATATTATTAAAGTATATTATTAAAGTATATTATTCAACTATATTATTCAACTATATTATTAAAGTATATTATTAAAGTATATTATTCAACTATATTATTAAAGTATATTATTAAAGTATATTATTAAACTATATTATTAAACTATATTATTAAAGTATATTATTAAGTATATTATTAAACTATATTATTAAACTATATTATTAAACTATATTATTAAGTATATTATTAAGTATATTAAAGTATATTAAAGTATATTATTAAAGTATATTATTAAAGTATATTATTAAAGTATATTATTAAAGTATATTATTAAAGTATATTATTAAGTATATTATTAAGTATATTATTAAAGTATATTATTAAAGTATATTATTAAAGTATATTATTAAGTATATTATTAAGTATATTATTAAAGTATATTATTAAACTATATTATTAACTATATTATTAAAGTATATTATTAAAGTATATTATTAAAGTATATTATTCAACTATATTATTAAAGTATATTATTAAACTATATTATTAAACTATATTATTAAAGTATATTATTCAAGTATATTATTAAAGTATATTATTAAACTATATTATTAAAGTATATTATTAAACTATATTATTAAAGTATATTATTAAGTGTATTATTAAACTATATTATTAAACTATATTATTAAGTATATTATTAAGTATATTAAAGTATATTATTAAAGTATATTATTAAAGTATATTATTAAAGTATATTATTAAAGTATATTATTAAAGTATATTATTAAGTATATTATTAAACTATATTATTAAACTATATTATTAAACTATATTATTAAACTATATTATTAAACTATATTATTAAGTATATTATTAAACTATATTATTAAACTATATTATTAAGTATATTATTAAAGTATATTATTAAAGTATATTATTAAGTATATTATTAAGTATATTATTAAAGTATATTTTTTAAAGTATATTATTAAACTATATTATTAAAGTATATTATTAAAGTATATTATTAAAGTATATTATTAAACTATATTATTAAGTATATTATTAAACTATATTATTAAACTATATTATTAAGTATATTATTAAGTATATTATTAAACTATATTATTAAAGTAAATTATTAAACTATATTATTAAACTATATTATTAACTATATTATTAAAGTATATTATTAAACTATATTATTAAGTATATTATTAAACTATATTATTAAAGTATATTATTAAAGTATATTATTAAACTATATTATTAAACTATATTATTAAACTATATTATTAAAGTATATTATTAAACTATATTATTAAGTATATTATTAAACTATATTATTAAAGTATATTATTAAACTATAGTATAAAGTATATTATTAAAGTATATTATTAAAGTATATTATTAAAGTATATTATTAAACTATATTATTAAGTATATTATTAAAGTATATTATTAAAGTATATTATTAAACTATATTATTAAGTATATTATTAAGTATATTATTAAAGTATATTATTAAACTATATTATTAACTATATTATTAAAGTATATTATTAAAGTATATTATTAAACTATATTATTAAACTATATTATTAAGTATATTATTAAAGTATATTATTAAACTATATTATTAAGTATATTATTAAGTATATTATTAAACTATATTATTAAACTATATTATTAAGTATATTATTAAAGTATATTATTAAAGTATAGTATTCAACTATATTATTAAAGTATATTATTAAAGTATATTATTAAACTATATTATTAAACTATATTATTAAAGTATATTATTAAACTATATTATTAAAGTATATTATTAAGTATATTATTAAACTATATTATTAAAGTATATTATTAAAGTATATTATTAAAGTATATTATTAAAGTATATTATTAAAGTATATTATTAAAGTATATTATTAAACTATATTATTAAGTATATTATTAAACTATATTATTAAACTATATTATTAAGTATATTATTAAACTATATTATTAAAGTATATTATTAAACTATATTATTAAAGTATATTATTAAGTATATTATTAAACTATATTATTAAACTATATTATTAAGTATATTATTAAGTATATTAAAGTATATTATTAAAGTATATTATTAAAGTATATTATTAAGTATATTATTAAGTATATTATTAAAGTATATTATTAAAGTATATTATTAAAGTATATTATTAAGTATATTATTAAAGTATATTATTAAAGTATATTATTAAGTATATTATTAAGTATATTATTAAGTATATTATTAAACTATATTATTAAACTATATTATTAAGTATATTATTAAAGTATATTATTAAAGTATATTATTAAACTATATTATTAAACTATATTATTAAGTATATTATTAAAGTATATTATTAAAGTATATTATTAAGTATATTATTAAGTATATTATTAAAGTATATTTTTTAAAGTATATTATTAAAGTATATTATTAAAGTATATTATTAAACTATATTATTAAGTATATTATTAAACTATATTATTAAACTATAATTTTATTAAGTATATTATTAAAGTATATTATTAAAGTATATTATTAAAGTATATTATTAAAGTATATTATTAAAGTATATTATTAAAGTATATTATTAAAGTATATTATTAAGTATATTATTAAACTATATTATTAAAGTATATTAATAAAGTATATTAATAAACTATATTATTAAAGTATATTATTAAAGTATATTATTAAACTATAGTATTAAAGTATATTATTAAACTATATTATTAAAGTATATTATTAAACTATATTATTAAACTATATTATTAAAGTATATTATTAAAGTATATTATTAAAGTATATTATTAAAGTATATTATTAAAGTATATTATTAAACTATATTATTAAAGTATATTATTAAACTATATTATTAAGTATATTATTAAACTATATTATTAAACTATATTATTAAACTATATTATTAAACTATATTTTTAAAGTATATTATTATTATTAAAGTATATTATTAAACTATATTATTCAACTATATTATTAAACTATATTATTAAAGTATATTATTAAACTATAGTATTAAAGTATATTATTAAACTATATTATTAAGTATATTATTAAACTATATTATTAAGTATATTATTAAGTATATTAATAAAGTATATTATTAAACTATATTATTAAGTACATTATTAAACTATATTATTCAACTATATTATTAAAGAATATTATTAAAGTATATTATTAAACTATATTATTAAAGTATATTATTAAAGTATATTATTAAAGTATATTATTAAGTATATTATTAAAGTATATTATTA